>NW_026555027.1:24252500-24467500 GCF_021234165.1 Pteronotus mesoamericanus
TTGCCCTATGGCAGCCTTCCATGCACATTTAATTCCAGAAAAGATGCATTAAGTAGTTCTTGTAGAACTAATTCACAGACTGAGTCTCCCATGTTGGTAATCTGTCTGTATAATGTTCTACTACTATTCAAGGTTCTTACAAAACATTCCAGTTAGTTACGTGACAAAGCAAGAGCAGTGGGGGGTTTTTCTCCTTTTTTTAAAATGATGTTGAATAGATACAATGATGATATCCAGACATGTTGTTTATATGTTAATCTATTTCTACATGGTTATATTCCCATTTGAATAGGTGCAATAATTTTTTATTCAGGTAGTATTCCAAGTTTTCATTTCAATATAATAGGGTAACAATTGCCAATAAACATACATGGCCTATCAATATTTTAGGAACAACTGAATAATAATTTTAAAGATACATATTTAATGCAACAGGTTATTTACATGATAGTTGGGTTTAAGTAATTATACAGAATTTAGCTCCAAGATTTTAGAGTATACTAAACTTTTTAAATTTAGGTATTTCCAAACTAAAAATAATATGAAATAAAGCAAGACAACACACAGTGATAATAACAACTTTATATTTATATGTGAAAATATATAACCTCAAATAATCATATGCACAAATTCACATTTTATACCTTCTACCAGAAAAGTTAATTTTTCTTTTATAAATTTAAGTACAGTTCATTTGAAGTGCACATTTATTAGCATTAATGTATATACAGAAGTATTCCCAAGATATTGTTGGATTATCTTATTTTGTTCTTGAAAAAATAAACAGTAAAATTTTAAGTATCTTATTCTATTGAATTACCCTATTGTAATTTGTTCTCAGTATTAAAAAAAAAAAACACATTCTGCTTTGTGATGATTCCTTTTAAACATAGTGAAAAGCAATTTCAAATTAGTTTAAAATAATTAAAATTAAAATTAAATGTAATCTCTAAAAAAGTCAGTAAGAAGTTTTCCTCTATCTGGGCAAATTCTAAATCCATTGAATAAATTAATAATATCAAACTCCACTGCATAATGTCCTGCCTAGCTTTCTTTCCACTAAAATGTTACCCTTGGTTCTATATGTATGTTTGTGTTTATGTAAAACTGTGCACATACACAAATAAAATTTATTAGAGGAGTCATAATTTAGCATTTGGTCCACACATGTTCAAAGGTATAGAGACATGTTTCAACTGAGCATATAAATACCACACTGTCTCTAGAATTATAGTTTATATATAATGTTAAGCATTCTTATAATTTCTCAGAAGAAGAGTACTTCTCTCATAAACGGAACTTCATTGGGAGGTGGGGTGGTACTTTCCTAATCTTTTTTGTTAGTGCCACAGTTTTAGGGAAAACCCAGATTCACAACACATGTTCCCGAGTTCATCACGCTATTGGATGTGTAAAGTAAGATGGGTAAGATTCATTCATCAATGTCCATCTCAAATCATTGTTCAACCAATCACAAGTTCAAATCAATGAACAGTAATTAGAGAGGAGTAGAAGATGATGTTATAGTGACCACAGAAAGGAAAAGGAATCAGAAACCAGTATGTGATGACAGACCACATTTTTTTCATCATTATTAGAATTACTTCATAAATTACTAACTCTATTGAGTAAGTATTTACTCAAATCACTAACTCCATTGAGTAAAACATAGATACCAATATCATTTTTTTAGACCTAGGTTTTATTTGCTTGGTTATTAGATAAATTTTAAATTTGAACACTATAGTTTGAGAAAAACAAGTCAGTTTTTGTCTATACCACTAAACTAACTTTGCATCTTTAATTCAATCTATTTCTGGACTAAAGAGAATGAATCTTTGTATGTATTTCCAAGGAAATATTTGTTTAAGCTTATTGATGCTGAACTCAAATATTACTCTGATATTCAACTCACACACAGATCTCATTAATGGGATTTAAACAACTAAAAAAAAACCAAATAACTCCACTGATTAGTTTAACACCTAGTTAATGGCTTAGAATAATTGGTGTGTAGCTGAAGTTTGTGTAGTATATAATTAAATCAAAACTCCACTTCAAAATGTCCTACAGTTGTTCAATTATATGTTAAAACTGCAACAAATATAAAAACTTTAATAAATATATTTTCTTCCTAGAAATGACACACTGTGACTTTTTTGTTATTGTTGAGTTTGATGTTTTTGCCTCTAAGGAGGTCAGCAATATGGAAACATAAAGGCCAATTTAATTTGTGCATCTGCGGCTGCCAAGTATTTTAATTCAGACAGCTGTGACTGAAGAGTTAATATTTTACTTGTCAAAATCCAAAAGAAGGCCAGTGAATCACTCTAATTCTCATTAAGAGGCTTTCCCCCAGTAGCACCCTAATTCAAAATAATGAAAGTAGAGACTGAGTGCGATTCTAATACCAGTTGAGACCTATCTTTTAATATTTCTCCAGTGATGGATTAGGGATCGGGGAAATTCATCTCAGATCATAGAGCCTAATTCAATAAGGGATCATTCCAAGAGTATTGCATTTTATAATAATGTCATTTAATGTGTCGTCTTCCATTTTTACTGTCCCATATGTATGCTTACACGATGGTGCCATTGGGATAAACTTTTAAAGAACCAGGATCATTTTTAGTTTTCATTTTCCTTAAGTAGGGAGCCCATCAATGAAAGCATCCATTAGTACCTTTATTATCACAATGTAAGGGAGGGAGGGAAATGCCTGATTTGGAGGAAAACTTAATAAAACTGTAAGTAAATATTCAACTTTTTTCTGAGTCTCAAGCATTGAAGAGGGTGAAAATGTTTAAGGGATGGCTTTAAATAAATCAAATTTCATCATCTAATATATTACAATAATACGAAAGTCTGTAAACCTAGCAGTTTAAAATGCACAGAAACACCATTCTAAAAATCTAATCTTACTTTCTCCTATTGCTCCTCATTTTCAACTGATTTACAAGGCAAGTGAAGCTTTAATAACTGCTTAGCGAAGGCTAATTATTCATGCCTGCCTAACTTTAGAGAAAAAATATGAAGGGCTATTTTTTCATAAATTGCATTCACTTACTCAATGAGGAAAACAAATTGTCAGGAACAAAATTATATGAAGTACTTAACTTTATTATTTTTATATTAACATCTAACTGTATTTAATCAACTTTGCTATTTTTATCTTGGCATTACAGTGAATGTGAAACATTTGGCAATTACTAGGGCACTAGTTAAGCAAGTTCAGGTCAGAGCATCATAACCATATAAATGTCAATACATTATTATTGGCTATAACTCCTTCAGCAGCAGCAGGAGTACTGCTTAACCACAATTATGCTCCATAAAGCCTTTAGGACAGCTGGTGTTATAGTAAGAAAGTTTCCTTTCAAACGTGTTCCTGTGATTGGGTCTTTACCTTTAGATAACGTCTTTAATAGTTTCCTTTTCCATACTGACAGCATTAGCCTAAGCCCTTAAACTCCAAGGATCTAAATTATGCCCTAGAAACCTGACTTTTTTGTAAATGTTAACCTGATTACTGCCACTTTTCAAAAATACAAATAACCTGAATAGAAATATAATACATTTTAAATGTTTTTAATGTTTTTGTATATCTTTTCCAGTGTGTTTTTGCAATTCAATGAGCCGTAAGATAGTTCAAATGTTTTAACACTTTTCTTAAATTTTAAAATAAATCTTGTTTTCTTATTGCTTTTGGGTTTTTTACTTTTGCCTTGCCTTGTCTCACATACACATTCTTGCTATTTTTTCTCACATATCTTCAAGATTTTAATCCTTATTTTTCTTTTTTACTCTATTGTCTATTGTAAAATAAAATGATTCCCTGGGATGTGTTCTTTTTTTATTATGTCTTTTTTCTTTACCATTTTTTCCCCTCTAAGTGACTGTTTCTACTCTTTTAGTTTATATTCGGATACTCATTTCATGTTATCTTTTTATCTTTCATTCTTTCTTTAAGAAAAAAATCATGAATTCTTCTGCTGATAAGAGTAATGTAACATGTATACATATTTGGCATTTGGATTCACTTTAAGTAAGCAGTCAATCTGGAAAAATTTTTTAAAAAACACCTTGATATCCAAAGCCATGTCAATAAGTCAGAAAAAGACCAAGTGTTGTCATCTAGAATAATTAGAAATGATTATTTCAATCGTACATGGAGTGATGAGGATGGGGTGAAAACAAAGAAAGAAAAAACAAATGTTTAAAACCAAGTTCAGTACATGTTATGTTTAATGACTTGGAGAAAATAATCATAGCCAATTCTAACCTATGTTGTCCTCTGGCTCCATTTGCATTATTATGTGAAAATATTAATTACAACATTCTCCATCTTTACTATGAACAGATTAACATAATATATTCACTTGAAAGCTAAAAATCCTTCATATGTGATCACAAAACGTCTTTTCGCACACTGTGACTAGGACTTTGGAAAATTAATTATTGTTTTTTGAATATCCAAATATGTTTACTAAATAAAAAGAAGGGCCTAATAATTAAGAAGAAATTTTGAATCTGAATCTGTTTCTATGGTAAGGAGGGGGAACCAGGATCTTTAGATGAAATTGAACAGATTTATATTTACATACAAACTTCCAGGACAAAATTCACATAGAATGAATCAAAGTGATGTAAGAATTCAGGAACTTGCCACAAGAAAGACATATCCCAACATGTAACACAGATTTTGGAAGTAAACTCATTCAACACAAAACAAGACTGAATTTAAGTGATTGTTCTTTGCATGCCAAACAAAACAGTCATTTACATTCTTTTTAGTCCTTTTTAAAAATCCACAACATGCCCTGGCTTGTGTGGCTCAGTGGATTGAGTGCCAGCCAGCAAACCAAAGCATAGCCGGTTCAATTCCCAGTCAGGGCACATGCCTGGGTTGCAGGCCAGGTCCCCAGTGGGCAAACACACATTGATGTTTCTCTCCCTCTCTTCCCCCTGTCTAAAAATAAATAATTTTTTTAAAAGTCCACACATAATCATAACCATTTTTAAGAGTTGTATTATTAACTCAAATTGATCCCGCAGAAATTTGAGTTTCTTTTTTTAACTTAATTTACCAGTTTTGTGTTTTGACCCAATATATTATAACGTAAATGCTAAATTTTCCTTTTCAGCCCTTTTGACACCAAGATCTGGAAAGTTTTTCTTATGAGAAAGAGTCTGAATGGCCATGACATTGAAATCTACTGAAGATCTAGTGAGCAGAAGAGTTCATGGTTACTGTTCCCAGAGATTAAACTCACCAGGCAAAAAAATATGTGTTTAATATACAAAATATTTAAATAAATATATAAAAATATATAACATTTATAAAGATATAATATATAATATATGATACATAAATATGTATCATATATATTATATATTTTAAAGACATTAACTGAATGCATTCAATACAAAATTATCTCCAGAAAACTTATTAATGGGGTTTTTTAAATGTGATGCTACAAGTAGCATATCTGTTAAACCAGACCACTGATAACATATAATCTCCATCACTATACCCTCTTTTTTAGATACTTTTTTCCTTGATGGAATAACTTTCTAATGCTAAACCTATTTGAAAATTGTTAAATTTCAGAAGGATATGATATAAGCTACTGATTTATGGCATATTAGTTTGGCTCAACTGAAAAAAAAAAAAAAGATTAAACTACCAGCACTTTACCACTGCAGACTCTTACTTAGTCTTTGTATAGCACTTTCACATCTGTTAACTCCTTTGAGCCTCACAACTCGGTAAGGTCAGTGCTATTATCCTTGTTCATAAATGTAGCTTTATCGATTCACCGAAGATCACATTCATAAGTGGCAGGGTTGAGACTTTAACTCATCTTCTGATACGAAGTTAGGTGCACTATTCTATTTAACATGATACCAAACTGAAGCAAAAACTGGAGATAAACGTGGATTGTTCCTGAAAATAAATTCTTTATTATAGTGTTAACTTTAAAAATATACTCTCATTGGGCCCAGTGAGGACATTATATAGTGTATTAGTTTTCTTAAATGTCTTAAAGTCTTCTTTTCATATTCAACATAAATCCTTCCATTATATTTTGTTGCTCTAAGAAAATGCTCTTTCTGGCCACCATGTATTTTATTTTGTATTTTAAATATATTTTGGGGGCAGATTTTAAAATGTATTTTATTTAGAATATTTTGCAGGCATATATAATTTTATCTTATCCCTTTTTAATTATATTACATATAATTAGCTCTTTTCATCAAATTTTCAAGTCCTTTTATATAATAAAGGACTTTGTTTTTCTATAAATCTCCCAAACCCCCAAGCCAATTCCAGCTTCCAAGTAATCCAGGACAAATAGTTATTGACCAAGAATTACAGATACAACCACATTGTTATGCAAACCCATTATTTTAAGTCTACCATAGATACAGTTCCCAAATACTCCAAATAATTTCTTGATTTGGTCAAGTATAAAACACCTATGGCATTTCGGTCCTGATGATCAGTTTCTATTTGTTTCAACAGTTTTACTTATTTTTTTTGTTAGAGCAAGGGGGAGGGAGAAAGAGAGGAAGAGAATCACTGATGTGTGGTTGCCTCTTGCACACCCCCAGCTGGGGACCTGGCCTGCAACCCAGGCATGTGCCCTGACTGGGAATTGAACTAGTGACCCTTTGGCTTGCAGGCTGGCACCTGATCCACTGAGCCACACCAGCCAGGGCTGTTTCAACAATATTACTTTCTAGACCACTTCTTATCAGTTATGTGTGGGAAAAAGTTCAGTTTTATTTCCTTGGGTAAATTTTTTCCATAATTCAGATTCTTACTAAACTCTATGGAATCAGATGCAAAATGATTACAAATTATTTCATTGTGTTCCACTTTAGTGTCCTTTAAGCATTTTCCTAGAATTTTTAAGCATTTCCAAGTATATTACCATCAATACATTTTAAGGGCTATTGAAACTTACATGACCTTAAAAGGAAAGTATGTCAAACTTTCTCTGGACTTTTCTCTATTCTCTGCTATAACTCAGTGGGTGTCCGTCTTCTTATTTCTTCCACAACATCTTTCATTTTAGATCCAGAATTCTCTTTGCCAGGAAACAAAGTAGACAGCAGTCTACTTTTAGAGGCACTAAAGTAGTGTTCCTTAGTTTTAAAAAAATCATTTATGTTCAAAATTAAATAGGAAAGAAAACCTCTAATTTTTCAATTAGGGATCAATAAATAATAAATGTAACTGTCCGAAGGAGAAGTGGTACATGAAACTGTATTCCACCCAAATGTTCCAGGAAAGAATGGATAAAGAGAGTGCCAGGGACCTAAAGTAGACACAAAACTCAAAAACAAAATGACAAATAGAAGAGACCAGAAGATGAAGAACTAAATCAGGACTGGCTGTCTCTGGTTAGAGTGACCACTATTTATTACTGCCCTCTGTGGGATCTTTCTCAGCTCTTCATAGACAGAAGCAAACTCCAATCTACATGGAGCAGCAACCTGGACTTGTATATCTACAGTGAAATTTGTAGTCAAGTTGTTAATAATAATTTGTAAGAACCAAATCATAATGATATCAATGTGTGCTCCATTCCAATTCCTTTTGTTTCCTAATGAAATGTTTTTGTTTTCATCCTGGGCTTTCTTTTGATCGTGTAATGCCAGACAAGCTAACCAGTGATTTCCTTAGTAATTATGATTAGCATATAATGAAGAATAAGTATCATGCTCCTGCAATAAATAAGCAATCAAGAAGATAAAAATGGGAGCAGAGAGGCTGTTGTCAGTTCGTCAAACCCTCAACTGATTATAAATTCTGCTGTAACCAGCAGTGTAGATTAAAGAGCAAGTATGGTCATAAGCTTCTTTCCTGGTGAATTATGCCTGAGTGTCATATGGAATCCTGAAGCTAAATTTGTCCTTCTCTACTGGAGCACCTAAATATAATAGGAAAGTTAGCAGTGCTATTTACTTTTAATTTATTTCCTCTTACAAATGTCTTCATTGTTTGTGGATTCTTGCAGTTATACAAAAACCTTCAAATTCAAAATATGAGGTTAAATCCTTAAATTATAGTCTCAATTTCACAATGCTATAATTACAGCTGAGATCATATTCTATCTTCTATCACTGAAAACCTTCACAGAGCCTTATATCATTTTAGCTCCAATTGTATCTAATTTATAAGAAGAAAAATGTTAAATTAAGAGGGAAGAGAGGAGGAGGATAATGGGGGAAAGGGGAGGAAGGGTCAAGTCAAGGAACATGTATAAAGGACCCATGGACAAGGACAATGGTGGAGGAGGATTGAGGGCGGGAGGGCTGTAGGCAGGGCAGGGGAGAGCAATGGGGGAAAATGGGAACAACTATAATTGAACAACGATTAAAATTTTTTTAAAAAGAATAAAAACAGAATATTTTTATTTTCACTGTTTTTCCAGATAGTTGGCTGATTCAATGATTTGAATGCAGGAAGCATCAAGAGGAGGTTAAAATTATTCCAGTTGAGCCCACAAAAAAAATAATAATCAGTAGTGACTGAGTCGAGCATCTGCCCTTAAGGCATTATTTTAACCTGATCTCTATAAGGACAACAAAGGAATTGTCTTAGAAACTCATACTGCAGGATGAATCACATTCAGCTTTCTAAACAGTTAATTTCTTAACAGTTGATTACTAGGACATCAGTGGAGCGTGATACAGAAAGGGCTATAGAAAATGGTTCTGCCTGCTACTAACGGATGTTTTTTTCTATTGTCTTGTTATGTCTCATATGTACAAGTTTACAATAGATCATTACTTCTTAAATCACAGCCAAGGCAGCAATTTTAGAGAATTTAACTCTCATAAAATTTAGACAGTATTCATTCATTTGGCAAACATTTAATGAGACGTCTCTTTGCCTGGAAGTGACAAAGCCAGACATGGCCCTGTTTTCAGGAAGCATGCAGTCTCCCTAGGAAAACAGATATTAATAGGACAAGTAAAAATATGATAAATGTTACACAGGCGAAGTTCAAGGTATGGTCCATGGAGTCACAGAAAACATTACTAAGAAAAAATACATGGAAGATCAGACCTAAATGATACATGGTAAAGGGAGAAGAGAAAGAGCATTCCTCTCAGGGAACTGCTTGTGCGAAGGTCTTGAGACAGGAACTGAAAGAATAGCAGCATATCTGACGTATAGGGACTAAGGAAGCAAATGGTGCGTGGGGAAGATAGGCAGAGCCCTGGAGGCAGTGTGAGGGATCATGACCATGGCTCATAACTATGGGAAGGGGAAGCCACTGAGAGGTTTTAAGATGTGTGTTGTGAAAAGATCACTCTGAGCAAAGTGAAAAATAAGAGAGAGCAAAAGCAGGGGCACAGTGAATGGAAAAGGCCAATTAAGAGGCTCTAACATTTTGAAACAGGATGATGCAATGGTTTTAAAGAGAAGTGGCTGTGTGTTCAAGCTGTATTTAGGAAAATTGATAAGACTTAGTGACTGAATGCATGTGAGTGCATTTAAAGAGAAGTGGCTGTGTGTCCAGGAGAAGAGACACTCATGGAAATATAGGGGAACCAGGTAATTAAGGGATAATGACCTGAAATTCCTGCAGAACTATAGAGAAGAGATAGTCCAGAGTTGGAGGCAAGTAAACACAAACACACCTTTCTTTTCTTTCAGTAATTTTACCTGTTGTCCTTTCCACTGCCGCCCTCTCTTGCTCCTGACCTCTCAATATTATATTCCAGTGAAAAGGAGATAGGTAATAAACAACTAAACAGATATATATCAAATGATAAATGCTAAAAAGAGACAATGGAAGGTAAAAGATGACTGACTAATGGATTATTGGCTTGGCAACCTGGAATCATTTCTATTAACTGAAATGAAAAAGAGTACAGGAGAAACAAGTTTGAGGGGAAACTGAGGAGTTTGGCATTGGATGTCAACTGCGGATTGGTCATATAAATCATATTTCAAATGTATTACAGATTCTATGCAGTTGCAAACAAGAATGAGATAGGTTCTGGCTGGTGTGGCTCCGTGGAATGAGCGCAGGCCTGTGAACCAAAAGGTCGCTGGCTGATTCTCAGTCAGGGCCCATGCCTGGCTTGTGGGCCAGGTCCCCAGCTGGGGGCATGAGAGAGACAACCAATCACACATGTCTCTCTCCTTCTCTTTCTCCCTCCCACCCCCTCTCTCTAAAAATAAATAAATAAAACCTTTTAAAAAGCAACATTTTGAAAAAAAGAAAGAGATGGATCTAACTGTACCATGTCAAATAGTTCCAACATCTATTAAGTGAGAAAAGACATTTTGGGCATAAATCGTGTTCTATAATCCCATTTTTATAAAAAAAAGTGTAAATACACTTATTTTATATGAAATTAATATGCATAATAACACATAGAATAATTTTGGGAAAAATATTTCCTGAAGTGTTAACAGTGTTACTTACAAAAGGTGGAAGGGATGAAGAGGAAAAAATTAAGGTATTTCATGTTTAATCTGAACTTGCGTATTTAAATTTTTAACAATAAAAATCCATTCACATATTTTTTAATTTCATAAAACAGAAAATTTGAAATCACTGCAAAGCAGAATAGCAGAGTATCTGCTAAAGTTACAACATTGTGCCACAAGGCAGTGACCTGTTATGGGCTCTAGAGAACACTGTTGCTCTTATTAAGCCAGTAGAAAGACTAGACATCATATAGTGAATTTTATTAAGGAAAAAAAAAAACTGTTTCAAGGAACCTGAAGAAATCTAAAACAAATATGAGTGTCAGAAACTCAGCTTTCATAAATGGAAAGGATATCCCAGAGGCAAAACCACAGAAAACAGAGGTAGGGTCACAAAAAGATGGGGAACTTTTAGGCCATGTCAGAGATGCTCTTTAGGGCAAAACAAGCAACCAAACTTGGAAGTCTGGGCTGAGAGGTCAACTCCCCATAAACAAAAAATAATAGACTTTAAAAAACTATTTGCAATGCAAATGACAGATAAAGGGTTAATGTTTATAGGTTATAGAAGACAAGTCTAAAAAGAAAAATGGATTAAAGTTATACAGAGAAAATTCACAGTGAAGCAAATCCAAATGGTCAACAGCATGAAAAAAAGACCCCAACTCACTACTAGACAAAGAAATATAAATTAAAGAACAATGCAATACCAATTTATACCCTAAGAACTAAAATGGTAAAGAAAGCTATAATATTTTAGGTGTGTTATAAAGCTACTATAGTTAAAAAAGCATAAAACTGGTACAAAAATAAACAGAAAGATAATTTAAATAGATCCAGAAATATGAGCAAGTAATTTTAAGAATGTATTATATGATAAGGGTGATATTTAAAATCAATGGCAAAAAAAAAAGGTACAAAGACTTCTAGCCAAGATGGCAGTATAGGCAGGCATGACCCACCTCTTCACACAACCACATCAAAATTACAACTAAAATATAGAACAACCATCACTCAGGACTCTCAGAAATAGAGTTGAATAGAAGTCTGACAACTACAGAATTAAGTAACTACATCTACCCAGGCTGATAGGAGAGGTGCAGATGCTGAATGGGCTGGTCTCTCATCCATGTGTGGTGGATAAAAATTCAGGAGGGATATCTCAGGAGCAAGGAGTTCCAGCCCCACACCAGGCCCCCTAGACCAGGGTTCCAGTGCCAGGAAGATAAATCCCCACAACTTTTGGCTACAGAAACCAGCAGGGATTGAGTTGGTGGAAGAAACTTCTGGAGCCCCAAGCAGTTCCTCTTAAAGAACCCACACACAGACTCATCTGCTCAGACTCACTCCCTCTGAGCTCCAGCACTGGGCAGCAGCTTGAAAGGTACCAGTGGCACACAGGGAGAAACTGAAGTGTCTGACATCAAGGCGAGCAGAAGCCATTGTCCCTTTTCTAAATTCTCCACGCACAGAGCAGGCAAGATGGTGCCATATCTGAGACTCCTTCAACCTGGCTAACACCATTTGACCCTCCTTTGAGACTCCACCACACCCAACTTATGGGCCCACCCAAACTCTTTTCCATATGAATGGCTGGTCTTGGCTCCTGCTGCATAACTTCCTAAATCCTCTCAAACAAGCAACAGTTGGCCTTAGTGAGCCTCAGGCACAGCACTAGCAGCAGCCAGCCTTGATTCACACATTGGCTTCACCTGGGAAGCTCCAAGTCCAGCACAAGAAGCAGCTACCTCATATTGCTTTGTAGCTCAGACAGGGTGGCCCTCAGCAAAACATAGGTGGGGACTTAATTTGGCCTGCACCACCCAGGAAACCCCAGAGCCAAGGCACCCAATGGGCAGCTACAGAACACATCAGAGCACCACCAGTCTGGCCCTGCACAGATGATTCTCTATAGAGGGCAGAGGTTAGTGGTGAGTGGTCACAGCCATTCCTTGTAGCTGACTGGCCTGGGTAAATCTCTCCCATTGATCAGCCAACAGCAACCAGGGCTCAACTACAAGAGGAGGTAGTACTCGGCCCACACAAAGGGTACATCTCAAGTACCTACCTTGGGTGATAGGTAATGCTATGCTTTTGGACCCTACAAGACACCAACTACATTAGGCCACACCACCAAGACACAGAGTCAAAGCAGTTCTATCTAATAAATAGAAACAAATACAGGGAGGCTGCCAAGATAAGGGGACAAAGAAACATGGTCCAACTGAAAGGACAGTTAAAATTCCAGAAAAAGAACCAAACAAAATGGAGATAAGTAATCTATCAGCTGCGGAGTTCAAAACACTGGTTATAAAGATGCTCAAGAAACTTGGCGAGGATCTCAACAACATAAAAAAGATCCAGTCAGAAACGAAGTATACACTAATTGAAATAAAGAACAATTTACAGAGAAACAACAGTACAGCGGATGAAGCCAAGAATCAAATCCAAGATTTGGAACATAAGGAAGCAAACACCCAATCAGAACAACAACAACAACAACAAAAATCCGAAAAAATGAGGACAGTATAAGCAGCATCTGGGACAACTTCAAGAGGTCCTACATTCACATTATAGAGTGCCAGAAGAAGAAGAGAAAGAAAGAAATTGGAAGTCTATTTGAAAAAACAATGAAAGAAAACTTTCCTAATTTGGTGAAGGAAACAGACATGCAAGTCCAGGAAGTACAGAGAGTCCCAAACAAGATGGATGCAAAGAGGCCCACACTGAGACACATCATAATTAAAATGCCAAAGGCGAAAGGCAAAGAGGGAATCTTAAAAGCAGCAAGAGGAAAACTTTAGTTACCTACAGGGGAATTCCCATAAGACTGTCAGCCAATTTCTCAAAAGAAATTTTGTAAGCTAGAAGAGATTGGCAAGAAATAGTCAAAGTCATGAAAGCTGGACCCATAGCCAAGATTGCTCTACCCAGCAAAGATTTCATTTAGAATCGAAAGGCAGATAAAGAGCTTCCCAGACAAAAAAAAACCTAAAGGAGTTCATCATCACCGAATCATTATTATATGAAATGTTAAGGGACCTATTTAAGAAAAGGAAGATCTAAACTATGAACAATAAAATAGCAATAAATACAAATTTATCAACAATTGAATCTAAAAAGCAAACAAAGCAAACAAGAAGAACAGAGACAGAAGCATGGATACAGAGGATATTTTGATGGTTGCTAGACAGGAGGAGGGTGTGAGGAAATGGGTGAAGAGGTGAGGGGATTAAGAAGTGCAAATAGGTAGTTACTGAATAGCCATGGGGACGTAAAGTACAGTATAGGAAATGGAGTAGCCAAAGAACTTATGTACATGACCCATGGACATGAACAATAGTGTGGGGAACAATGGCCTGAGGGAATGGGAATTGCTGGGTGGAGGAGGACCAAAGGGTAATAATCAGGACAATTGTAATAGCATAATACATAAAAGATAATTAAAAAATAAAATAAAACTAATGGCAAAACATGTATTATTTGATAATTACATTGATTTAAATGACCAACCATTTAAGGGGAAAAGTAAGTTAAATCTTTATTTTACACAAAACACCAAAATAAATTTCAGATATCTAATGATTTCAGTATTATAAATGGAACCATAAATGTACTAGGAAAAAAAATATATAGTATGCGTGTGTACATACATATACTCTTGAGGTAGAAGGCTTTTATAAAGTATGGCACTAATGATGAAAACCGTAAAGAGAAAGAATAATAGATTTAACTACACGAAAATAAAAATTAAAAATTTAGTATATGACAAAGTCAATATAGTAAGTGATGTTGGTAAAAAATAAGCTGGATTTTACCTCACATTATGCATGAAAATGAACTCCAGATATATTAATCATTTAACACATTAATAAATGAGAAAAGTATTAGGAGAAAATATAAATGAATAATTACATGATCTTTGGATAAGGAAAGATTTTCTAAGTGTGATTTTTAAAATAGCAAAAATGATAAAGTGAATTATTGTTATAATTGCCCACTTAAAACTTTATAACTTCTATATACAAACACAAAGAATGTGTATAAAATGTGTGCATAATTTAAAGGTATAATGCAAACTACTCAAATGACACATATATAACAAGAAGGAGTTGATATATTTAATAAATATGAGTGAATATGTAAATTTAAGAATTGACAAATGATACAAACAGGAAATTCACAAATAGCTAATAAAAAGCTATGGATGGCTAAAGAAAACATCAACAAAATAAAAAGAAAACAAACCACATGGGAAAATATATTTGCCAATGATACCTTGAACAAGGGTTTGATCTCCAAAATATATGAAGAACCCACATGACTCCACACCAGGAAGACAAACAATCCAATTAAAAAATGGGCAAAGGACCTGAACAGACACTTCTCCAGGGGGGAGGACATACAGAGGGTCCATAGGCATATGAAAGGATGGTCAACATCATTAGCCATCAGAGAAACGCAAATTAAAACTACAATGAGATACTACTTCACACCAGTCAGAATGGCCATCATTAATAAGTCAACAAACAAGTGCTGGTAAGGTTGTTGAGAAAAGGGAACCCCATACGCTGTTGGTGGGAATGCAGACTGGTGTAGCCACTGGGAAAAACATTATGGGATTTCCTCAAAAAACAAAAAAGGGAACTGCCTTTTGACCTGGCAATTACACTGTTGTGTTTATATCCTAAGAATCCTGAAACACCAATTCAAAAAACCTATGCACCCTTATGTTCGTAGCCGCCTTATTTACAATAGCCAAGGGATGGAAACAGCCTAAGTGCCCAACAATAAATGAGTGGATCAAAAAACTATGGTACATCTACACAATGGAATACTACACAGCAGAAAGAAAGAAGGATCCCCTACCCTTCACTATAGTATGGATGGAACTAGAGAGTATTATGCTAAGTGAAATAAGCCAGGCAGTGAAAGACAAATACCGTACAATCTTACCTATAAGTGAAAATTAATCAACAAACAAACAAATGAGCGAAAAAGAACCAGAGACATGGAAATAAAGAACAAACTGATAGTGACCAGAAGGGAGAGAGGAGGGGAATAATGGGGGAAAGAAAGGGAAGGGACAAGTAGGAACATATACAAAGGACCCATGGCCAAGGACAATGTGATGGGAATTGTCTTTGGGAGTGCAGGTTAGGCGGGACAGGGGAGAGCAATGGAGAGAAAAATGGGGACAACTGTAACTGAACAATAATAAAAAAAAGTAATCACATTCCCCCCCTCAAAAAATAGCTAATAAGAACTTGGGAGGTATTTTCACCAGAAAATAAAGAGATATGAGAAAAAACAGAAATAAGATGTCTATTCAAATAAATACATATGTTAAGTTATAATATTCAATAGTGTTAAGATTTATAGGGAAATAGATTCTCTCATATCTAGGGATATAAAGAGGTACACACTTTGACCCAGCAATATCACTTCTTGGATGTGGCATAAGAAACTAACCAAGGATGTACACAAATTGTTAGTTATAACATTTATTATTGCATTGTTTATAAGAGAAAAAAATTGGTATTATCTTAAGAGTATATAAGTTTTATATAAGTTAAGGCTTATCTATATAACAGAATCCAATGCAGTATATCTATATATACTGGCATAAAAGTATGTCCATATGATGCTGTCAAGTGAAAAAATTTCATTTTTAAAGATCAATATCTACATAATACTTTATGAGTATCTATACATTGACAAGTATCTGGAAGAATATTATTAACATTAACTAGACATTTTTAGCATATCTCCTGTCTTAATATAATTGAATTTTGGGGGTGACATTAGTTAATAAAATCACATAGGTTTCAGTTGTACAATTCTACAATACATCATCTGTATTCTGTATTGTGTGTTCACCACCCCAAGCCCTGTCTCCTTCTACCACCTTGTATCAACCCTTTACCTTCTACTCTCTCTCCCATCCCCCTTCCACTCTGGTAATCACCATACTATTGTCTATGTCTATGAACAATTTTTTTTGCTTAATCCCTTCACTTTTTTCACCCAGACCCTCAAGCCACTGCTCTTTAACAGGTGTCAGTCTGTTCTTTGTATTTATGAGTCTGTTTCTATATTTGTTTGTTTGTTTTGTTCATTAGACTCCACATGTAAGTGAGAAGATATGGTATTTGGCTTATTTCACTTAGCATAATACTCTCCAGGCCCATCCATGCTGTTGCAAAAGGTAAGATTTCCTTCGTTTTCATGGCAAAGTAGAATTCCATTGTGTAAAGGTACCACAATTTTTTTATCCACTCATCTACTGATAGGCAGTTGGGCTGTTTTCAGATCTTGGCTATTGTAAATAATGCTGCAAGGAACACAAGGGTGCTTATATTCTTTCAAACTGCTTTAATATTTTGACCAGTGATTATGTCTGAATAGTGAGATGTCAAGTGATTTTTTTTTTACTTTTTACTTTTTTTGCATTGTTGGATATTTTTTACCTTGTGAAATGATTAAAACTATCTTTATTGTAATTTTTCATATATGAAATATATGATTTCAATATGGTAAAAATGCATGTATATAAGTGTAAAAAACACAAAAAGTATATATATATGAAAGTATGTATATTAAAACATTAACAGTGATTACTCCAGATAATAGAATTGTAAGTTTTTCTACAATTAATATGTGCTGCTTTTATAATAAAAAAGTTATTATTATTAGGAAAAAAATCTGTTCTTGGACATATTCTGCTTCTGTATGTCTTAGATAAAACTTCCTAAAACAAACCTCATTTCTTAGGAAAGGGAAGACACTGACTAGATGATTGCTAACATCCCTTCCATTTCTCACATTGTGGTATTCTGAATAAAACCATGCTGTACATTTTTGAATTGGAGTCGTATTTGAAAGTAAAAAATAATAATAACAATTACCAAGTCTCAAAAGGAAAACATTGCACTGTTCAGCTACTATTTTGCCCAAATTTATGCCACTAGAAGGAAATCTCTTAAAATAAGTAGGAGTGAAATATATGAGTGAAGGAAAAGTGAGAAGAAAGAAGAAAAGGAGAAGAGGGGAAGAGAGAGAAAGAGAGAGAGAGAGAGAGAGAGAAATGAATCTGCATTCCCAGAGAAACCTAAACAATGCCTCCTTCCTTCAGAAGTTGTATACGTGGTCACCAAAATCAAAATGGCTGATACTCAGAACATTTCAGACTAAGATGTCACATAACCAAGCAAAAATGCTTCACATGTGCCATACAGCAGCTCTGTTACTTATTTCTCACTGCACTCACATACTCCAATGAAGAATGTGAATATTCAAAGCTTGAGTTTCAAGACAAGAGTAAACGCAAAATTTTTTGGTCAGGACTATGGGGTAGTATTCTGAGCTCTACGCACAGGCTCCTAAATGTCTTCAACCGCTTCTCCTTCTGGGAAAACTACAGCTCTGTGGCATTCTCCATTTCTTCAGATTAACAGTGGGACCCATTCCACCTTGGTCTTGGGGTGTCCTCCCCTTGCTAATTCCCCTGGGAAATGTCCAAGCACCACATAGTGGGGAGCTGAGTCAATAACTAAACTGTATATCCTTGACTTATTTGAATTTCTCCTTTTCTTTCATGCTTTCATATATGCATCTACAGGTATATACGTATATGTAATTCTTTCTGTATCATTGCATGTATTTTCATGTTATTCATATAATAAAAGAAATGTAATTCAATTAGAAATGGAACTTGGGTAAACTACGGCTTAGGGTGCTACTGGAGAGATACTTATAATTTTACAACTAATGAAGTATACGATTATGAACTATATACTTCAAAGAAATTACTTTTTAAATCACCCTTAAATTTTCCAGACTAAATGGATTATAGTCAACTCAGGCACATTTATAAGAAAGATAATATCTGTAAATATCTAAGGAAGCTAATTTAATTTCAATATTTTTTAAGTTCTTAATTTTGCTTTATAATTTAAGACTATCAGAAATGCAGCCAACTCTTTCAGAGATTTAAAACAATCTACTCAATATTCTGATTCATTATCATATTAGTAGAACATGGAAATACCACAGGCATACAAAATAGGTAATTGGGTACTAATTTACACACTTTAACTCTAGAGACTTGATTAAAATGGAAAAAAACCCCTCTGACTTTATAAATTTACTTCACTTTAGCACCACACACCACAGAAAAAATCTGGAAGTCAACATGCAAAAGCAACAAACATTATTTACTAAAATCTGTAAAAGAGCATGGTACCACACCCTGTCCTTTATGAACAAGGTAACTGCAGGTTCATTGTACAAATGCTTCCCATCATTTTCCAAATATTGCTGTGGAGCTGCTCTTGTGTATTGCCCTCTGCTCATCTGCCCCTTCCATTCTTGAGCCTGTGTAGGTGACCTAGGGAGAACACAGGTGAGAATAAAATGGCATAGCAATGAACATGGCTCCCACTTTGTCTTGGGAACCCTCACATGACCACTTCCCCCTCACCCAGAGCTTCCTAAATTGCAAATAAAGGAACTTTTGCTCCAGTTGTACTTTCACTCAAGGATTAATTTTTATTAAGTTAAAGGAGGTGTGCAAGAAGAAGAAAGTACTTCCTTTATCTTTCCTGTCCTTATCCTCTGAGGGGCACTAAAGAAAACAAGTTTTATATTTATAACACCATTTAAATATAATAAATTAAAACTCTATAGAAAATAATAGATATTTTGTTTCCTTTTATTTCAACCAGCTCAACTCAAATACCTATCTTACCCAGGACAGAAAGAATAATTATTCTCAAAGTTAGTAGTTTAAAAACAAATAGCTAGGAATTTTGCAATATATAAAGCAAATTAAAGAGATAAATATCAGTATGGCAATCAGTAACCAGTAACAATGTACATGAGTCTATTTTTTTTAAAGATACAAAGAAGCCTAAAACGTTCTTTTTTTATTTTGCATATTCTAATTTGAAAACATATTTCTTAGATTAGATCAAGCCCCTCAGTCTTCTGACACAGATATCACCTTTGTAGCAACATAACATCTCACAAAATACCTAATAAGAGTAAAGTTTCAAGGACTTTCTTCATTGATGTGACTGAAGCTGACACCTTAAGAAAACCTATGCTTTGAAAAGCATGAAGGCAGAAAGTTCCAAATTACTCTGGTCAAAACACAAAAATGCCATCCTCATTTTGTACCACAATCCTCCTCCTCCTCATGGATAAGGAATAAGAACAGAAAAAGGAAACAAATTACTCACATTGTATGAGACTTTTGATAGAGATAGTAATAGACTAATGTCAAAATGAGGATGCACTTAGTCTGAATCCTAGAAAAACATTTTGATTGAGAATAATCCAGTAATCCGACAGTGGATGAATTTTCCTGGTGAAGTGATTAGGATAGAGTCCTCGCTTATCTGGGATCTAGAAAGAATCCTCTGATGTTAAAAAAAAAAAAAAAAAGCCAAAACTTATATATTATTTTGTCTCCAGATTGTCTACATTTTATATTATAAAGACACAAACTTTTTTGTGACACAAATTTTCACTTATTTTCTATTTAAAAACCAGAAAGCTGTTACCTCATATTCAGCCTTCTCATTTGACCACATCTGTTCACAATTTTTGTATAATGTATCTTTTAATGTGCTTTTTAGTTCATAATTAGTGAGGAAATATTCTAAAATCTTAGAAATATAAAATCATATGTTCCCAGAAAGTATTGATTTTAATGGTATTTCCATGTGTATGTGAATGATTCATGAATTAAGCAGAAATTTTAAACACACATGAATATCCATAAATAACAACAGAACAACATGAATGTATTGATATAAATTGAGAAACCTGGAACTATACAGAAAATTGAGTTTTAAAAAGGTTTTTGTGTGTATTATTTTCATCTTGAGAAACAAAGTTGTTGTATTTTTGTAAAAAGCAAAATGCAGACCTCTATTTTACTTATACACAAAGAATAATGCACTCTTCTTTGTTTGATATATATTGATGCATCATTTTAAATATTTATACAAAGAAGGCAAATCCTAAATATGTTTACTCTCTGAGTCTCTCTGTTTGACCTCTGACATAATACCATTTCTTGACTTAGAATCATTGACTCCAGAGGCATATACACTCATTTATAAAGTATGTCCTACTAACTTTAAATCACTTATCCTTAGAAGAAGCTTTCTAGATTCAGATTTACCTTTTAGTTGAAATTAAAATTTAAAGTTAGAAACATATGTGCTATATAAATGTGAATTCCTTCCTCCCCCATTTAATATGTTGACAATTTATTTTATTTATAGAAATACAAGTACTATGGTCATTAATGAATTGTTTTAATTTAATGACTACAACATGCATAATATCTATACACATAACATTGAAAACAGAAAAATTTTAACCTTGATTTTAGACAAAACACGATTTTGAACTTATTTCCAAAACTAATATTCTAAATTGTGGATTTAATGGAAAGAATTAAAGTTGCCCTTTAGTAATTAAAAACAAAACAAAACACCATGGCTTTTATTCTGCCAATGAATCCCCCCATCTCTAGAATTTCAAATTATTAATAGGTGGTATTCCCATTACCAGTTATCACTAAGCCACAAAAGAGTAGTAAATACTCAGAACTAAATGTTTTCTATTCTTTGGAAATAATATGAATATTAGTGACACGTGACAAAAATGGTCTTTGCTCTGTTTAACATTTAATCAAGTAGTTAATATTAAAACTGGAGACAGAAAAGATGTGTTGAAAGGAGTTACTTGTATATTGAGATTTGGAGAAAAACTACATGTGGTTTCCATTGTCCCATAGCCAACATTTTGGAATTTCTTACAGAATGATATATTTACATTTCTCAAAACTGAAAAAGTCTGCCTTCTTATTGAAGTTTACCATATGTCAAAACACTTCAAAAGCTAAATATTTTATATAAAAAAGAAGAAATTGACTAATTTATAATGTATATAAGATTAAGCAAATGTCAAAAGCAGTGTTCTAGTTGTCAGTTAATTAATACTTGAGTAATCCTTGATAAATCATAACCAATGTTTCAATTATTGTTGCTCTATCAAATACATTCGTTATATTATATAGTTTGTTAATTCGGTAACTTGCAAAAGTTAATAAAATATCTGTAACATTACATTTTAACCAGTGTAAGGGTGCTCAGTGCAAGATCTTCATATTTATTCAATTAACTGAACTCTATCAGTAAACACTATGACCTCAGGGCCTATCTCATAAAAAATGCATTATTTACATAGAATCTTCTTGAATTTGCCTGAAAAATTAATTATAAAGCAAACTTTTCTCAGTTGATGTACACAGCAGTTACCCCCAAGCCCTCAAAAGCAAATGTTATGAAGCACAGCTCACCTACATCAATGAGATGATAGAAGCATCAAAAACTTCATTCTGTATCCAAAGGCTACATGCGTCAGCTTACTGTACATGCACAGACATTTTACTGTTCTGGAAGGCATGCTGTTGCAAGCATAATATCCATTTAACATATGGTAAAGATGGGGAACTGTAAAATGCACCTAGGAAAAAAAAAACAGCTAATGACAAAGAGCAGGTAAGTGAATGCTTCAAACCTGGAAACATATACCAATCAGCAAGTCTAAATAACATCTCTCCCAGGATATGAACAAAACCGACTAACACAGATTTTATTGCTTGCATCTTTTAAATCATCATAACTGAAAAGATTATATATAGATCTAATCCAAGTGAACCTAGAGTCACAAAGTGTTACCACTGGAAGAATAATTGTATCAGATGCCTAACTAATAAGTATTATATCAAGACTTGGCAACTAAAATTGAGAGAGGAAATTCTAAAAGGTGACAGAATCATGGGCAATAATAATGGAGACTTATAAAACACATTCCGTGGTTGATAAAGTAGTTGACTTCTTGAGGGAACGGTAAAATTATCAGGGCAAGGAGAGCAGATGTTACACATTTGGACTTGGTAAAGCATTTGATGCACTACTTCATGAAAAGTGACTTGAAAAATTAGTCCAAATTGGCTTGGATCTGATCGGTGTCACACAGATTGAAAACTGCTTGAAAATCAGTAAACAAAAGATCATAACAAATGGCTGTATATCCATTCAGGGTAGGGATCAGCCACTGGAATTGGTGTTAAATCTGGTTTTAGTTAATGGTCTTAGGAGTAGTTTTTTTTAATAAACAGTTTTAATAGAATTTTCAAATGCTGCTGGATTGAAAGACAATGCCTATGAAAGAAATCATTGAAAATTAAATAGAGTTTTAAAGAAGTTAAATACACAGGAGATAATGTAAAATTTAGTTGGTAAAACTTCACTCCAGAAAATAAGATACCACTATAAAAGAATGATACTGATTTTTTAACATAGATACCAGAACTTAACAGATCTTTCCTTCAGTATCCAAAGTATCTTGTCCTTCAAAGTAGTCACCCTGAGAAACCAAACACATCCAGCAATACTGTCATGGTTCAAAATGTTTTTGGGAATTCATCTTTGTAATCGCCTTAAGCAAATCAGTGCCAGTAAACTTTAAGTGCCCTTTATGAGCCGTGTAAGAAAATGTGCCATCACAAAACAGCCATGCTTAATTTTTTCCTACACTTCATATGTTGTAAAAATTTATATTCCCCAGCTTCTTCATCATATTTGATGCCAAACAGCCTTTGGCTAGTTCCAAAAATTAAAACCACCCTCAAAGAACTAAGATTTGTCTCCATTAAATTATCTAAAAGAATACACCATAGATATATTTTTTTTCACAGACTTATTCATTCCACCAACACTTAATGAAAATCTGCTTTATGTCTGTCCCTACTACTTGACTCTGGAGAGGCTACAAAAACTAAGTAATGATCCCAGTCCTCAAGGCACTCACATTCTGGTTGGAGAAAACAATCATAGAAATAATTACACTACACTGTAATGAAGCTCTGGTAGATATGTGCTCAAAATCCTATTGGCAGCACAAAAGGGATCTGGGGAAAGGTCTTCTAGCAGGAACAAAAGTTTGGCAACAGTCACATATTCAGGAACTGGAAGTGGCTCCAATGGGAGCACAAGGTAGGGGGTGGAGCAACTTCAGAAGACAAGAAAAAAAATAGTACAAAATCAGATTAAACATTATATTGAAGAGTCTGAGATTAATTCTTCAAGAAGTTGGAGCTTCTGAAATATAAGCTAAGGACTCACATTATCTGATCTTTAGGAAGACAACTGGGGCCAGTGATACAAAGGATGAATTTGAGGAGGGAGAGACTAGAATCTCAGAGAGCAGTTAGAAGGTTTTTACACCCTACTCTTGTCAGGCTTTGGCCTCAACCTCTGCAAGGTCACCAGAGACCTGCACAATGTTCAATTCTCAGTCCTCACTCTGCCTTCCCTGGTGCATCTCTTTTCACTGGCTTCCAGGACACTTTTGACACTGTGACATCTTCATTTTCTTCCTACCTTGTTGGCAATTCCTTCTCAGGCTCCTTTCACTGATTTCTACTCTTCTTCCCAAATTCTCAATGAGGGAGCACTCCACCTAGGGTACAGTCCTAGATTCTCTACTCTCCAGACAGTTTTGGGTGATTACACCCAATCTCATGGGTTTAAGTATCTTCTATATATACCTAAAAATAATCCAAATGTCCAACAGGGTAAGAACAGATGCACAGATTGCTGTAAGTACTCAGTAGAATGTTACACATAAATTAAAGGGATTATAGTGACTTCAACAATATGGGTGAATCTTAAGAGATGAGAATGAATTCTTAGGTATAGGTAGATAAAGGCATGCTATTTGTAACCGCACATATAAAGAAGTGAAAATTCAGGAGATAAATGGAAACAGAAAATGCTTAGATTTGGATGTATTTCAAGGCATTAGTAAGATATTTGCATAAGCTATAAAGAAACTAAAAGCAGAAGGAGGAAAAGAAAAAAGAAAGGAGAGGCAGCTGTGACTAGATTAAAGAAGGTAAACATTTTTGTTTATATATATTATGTAATTACTAGTACTAAGATATAATTTAGAAAGAAAAATTTGAGTATTTGTCTTTTTAGGAAGCAAAATGGGTCTCAGTCATTACATTTCCTGAATGTGCACCCCAGGGGGCAGCCCCACATTGAGTACTGCCTGCCTCCCTCACTTCTCTCCTCCAAGCTCTACAGGTATTTCCAAGATGACCCACCTCCTCTCGACTATCTTTGTCTTCCTCTTTATCGCCTATGGACTATCAATGCCAGGCCTTCAGTGATGCTCAAATGTTTATTGAATACTTTGAACTTAATTTATTACAATCATATTTTCTCTTTAAGACTTAAAACTATACTCAAGAAATTACTTAGTTTTACATTTTAAAAAGTTGTACTGAGACATGAGAAACAAATATCTTCTGTGCAGCATCCCAAATCATCCCTAGGATTATATTTAGTAATTTTTGTACCATACAATATTTGGACATCACAGGGTTTGGTAAGAGCCTCCTAAGTTTAGCCAACTTAATAATAATCTCCTTTTCTTTAGTCTTTCTACACTTACAACTTTCCCTGCCTCTCATGCCCATCCTATGCCAACCATGCCTTTTCCCTCCCTTTCTACCACCACTGCCTCCAACAATGTCAGACTCCAAGCAAAAATCAGAAAAGGATATTCTGACAGGTTAAAATAGAAAGGAGAAAGGAGTTCAAGACACATAGTAGGTATATAATAAATATCTGCTGAGTGAATAAATAAGTGAGGTATGTGCACCTGGGCTTCTAGAATGAGTCACTCAGAGAAGAAGAGGCGAGAAGGATGAGCTGGAAGAGGTGGGAAGTTGCTCAACATAAAAACATGAGTGCTTCCCATACAGTGAGTAAACAGGAAAGTTTCTCCCCTAAGCAGTGAAGAACTATTGAGAAGAGGGCCCTAGGAATTGACACTGTTTGGGAGGATTGTTCTCACCTGTTCTGTAGTCTACATTTCAGCCAAAGAGCATAACCAAGCTTCTTTAAGTAGTCAGCCCACTGACCTACTATCTCATTCTTCACCCAGTTAAGGTGGCATGAGAAATATAAAGGTGGTAGGGAAGGTGGGGGTGAGTAGGTGGAATAGGGCTAAACTCACCTCGCTGCTCTATTAACCTCACAGGGTACCATGTTAACCTGCAGTTCCTAACATCATCTGATTCCATGGGCAGTCTTCTGCTGAGCAGAGTTCATGGCATGAAAGAGAATCCCTCCCACCCCGTGCTCAGATCCGCTACTCTATCACTGATACAATAGCAAGATTTCAGAAATGAATCTTCCCCCTGCCTGTCAGGATCCACCTATTCTAATTCCTCACCCTAATCTTGGATAACTACAAAGGGGACCAATTACCCTCTGAGTCAGTCGGAGCCTCATTTGTACTCAATGAGGAATCACACATACAGGCACACAACTCCTCCAACAGCACAAGTGGTGCTGACTATTAACCTAGATCAATAGTCTCAAAGGAAAAGGTCAAAAGTCCAATGGGCTCTGGGAACCCCAGACCACATTACTTTCCACCTTGACCAACTTGACAGACAAGCTCAAATTGTTCAGGCTGTTCCCTTTCAGCACATTAGCAAAGAACGTCAGAGCTTGAAACAATGTCCTTTTCTCTACATTACTTACTTTTTAAAAAGTAAATAATAATAAGCAGAAGATGAGAAAGAAGAAATAAGAAGGATAATAAAATAAGACAAGGATTTTCCATGCTGTCTTACTTTTCATAAACGAATACACATAATTTTGCAGAGTTCCTCCATAGGCTTCATTTTATAAAGAGATTTCTCAGGGACTCTGCTGAATGGCACAGGGAGATCTCTGGGCCTAAGAACATACTGTAGAGTATAGCAGAACATCCCAGCCCCAAGTTTTGGGACACTCTTACTACTGAACTGATTCAAAAGGCCCTCCAGCATTAAAAGAAAAATGGCCAGAGGCTGTTACACATATAAACAGCTCAGAAATTCTTTGTATTAGTTTCCTATTTTTGGTATGACACATTTCCACAAACTTAGTGGTTTAAAACAACACAAATGGATTATCTTACAGTTCTACAGGTAGAAGTCCAACGCAGGTTTCGCTGGGCCAAAATCAAGTGTTGGCAGGGCTGTATTGCTTCTGGAGGCTCTGGGGCACATTCCTTTCCTCTCCTTTTCCAGTTTCTAGAGGCCACCCACATTCCTAGTCTCCGCCATCGTCAAAGCCGGCAATGTTGCATCTCCCTGGCCCTTCTTCCTTAGTCACATCTCTTTCTGAGTCTCCCCTTTGGTCTTTCTCTTCTACTTTTACTAACCCATTTAATTACAGTGGGTCCACTGAAATAGCCCAGGGTAATCTCCCTATTGTAAGGTCAGCTAATTAACAAGCTTAATTTCACTGCAACCTAATTTCCCTTTGCCATATAACCTAACATATTTACAGGTAATAGGGCTTAGGGTGTGGATATTTTTAAGGGTCCTTTATTATATCACACTTCCCATGGCAAAATGGAGGACCAGCCTCTCCCTTAGCCAACCTTCCTTTGATGGCTAGTTCCATCTAATTTCACCTGTGTATAAAGTTTTGGAAGGTGGTCCAGACTTAAAAATCCCCCAGGGAGGGTCCTGGAGCTTTTAAAGTCAGCACTGGGCAAGACTTAGTTTTAATGGAAACTATATAAGCCTTAAAAGAAATACAACTGCTGACAAGTGAGAATTTCAGTAAATAAATATATTGCCCACAAGACAGCTAATTATATTTTAAACCACTAATGCCAGTAAACGTAATACAAAACACAGTTTAGCACAAGTACTGAAAATTCGGAAAGGTTGATAGAGTTTTGAAATCATTTTTAAGGGTAGTTTTTTTTCCTTCTTCCTTAGCACGGAAGCATAAAAATGTACTCAATAAATAAGCAAATGGATGGACAATCAATCTAATATCAAAGTGACTAAGAGTTAATGCCAGGTCTCAATTTGTATGCTGACATTCTGGAATACACAGGAGACAAGGTCGAAGACTCTGGGTAACCTCTGCATTAAAGGACCTCTTGAGTTATCAGGGAGAAAGGTGGAACCCTCTCTGTCCTATACAAAGGAGGCAGATCTGAAGTCACAGTCCCTTAAAAACTCTAAAAAAAGAGTTTTGTAGGATTTGAAAAAGTTGTCTCCTTTTTACGATACTTTTTCCCCATAACCATGTAGTCTCCCCATGCCTCCCTCCCTCCACTCCTCAGTCACACCACTGCTGTCCATGTCCATGAGTCCTTTTACCTTTTTGCTCAATCCCTCCAGCCCCTCTCCTCCCCTCCTTAGCTGTCATCCTGCTCTCTATGTTTTATTCCAAACTCCAAGCCACACAACATAATCAATATTCATATCAAGGAACTGAAATAAATATGGATACCACTTCCCAGTATTTCCCAAAACTGCCTCTAATCACAGACAAATTCAAAATCCTCTCTATGTGACAGTAATTTGAAAAACAAATAATGAAAATAGAGAAAAGAACTACATTTGTGGAACTTAGTATATGCCAGGTACTTTACGCAGCTTATTTTATTTGACCCTAACAACAACGTGCGAAGTGTGTTACAGGACACAAAGAGGACATAGGCTCTAGGAAGCTAAGAGATTCCTGAAACTTCGCACCTAATTAATACATGGTATTGAGCTTTCAACTCAGAAACATCTGCCTCTAAAGATAAGTCATATACTGTGATATCAAACTGACTCCCAAATTAAGATGTGTAAAGAGTGCTCTGATGTAGATCCTCTATCGTTAAAAAGATCTATAAAATCAAAAAAGTGCTCTGAGCTCTTAACAGATATCATATAAAATATGAGTCAGTGTTAGTAATATATCTAAATTTAGGCATTGGAAATGAGGACCTCTTCATTTAATCTGTAATTAGGCCTCAATTGTTCATTTTACAGATCCTTACAATAATAATTAAACATTTTTTTGTATTATGTGCATTTCCAAACTTCTGTGAAAGTTGATCAGCAGTCTTTGCATCTTTTATTGCTAATGCTCCGCAAACGTGGAAAGCCAAAGGAAACGCAGATGGTCCTATGGAACACAAACCATGGTAACATATGGTATGCATTTAATGCTAACAAAGTTTGCTTCTTAACCTCTGGGTGTCGCTCCACAATTCCCTTATAAGGCTACTCATTTCCAAGGAAGGTCCAGTTTCCAAAAACAGGACAACAGGCCCCTCGTGTGTTGTACGACCATTCAGATGCATATAATGTATCTGAATATCTTTAAGCAAGTGCATTTAGCACATGCTTCCTAGCATTATTATATGTACTTAGGAACTGTTTCCCTCTACATAGTAAGCCTCTTGAGGGCAAGTGCCATGCCTGATATCTCACCTGTACATCACAGAGTAACGATAATATCTGTCATGGATATAGCACTATGCAATCTATAAATTGCTCTAATGGATAAGTGCCCCTCAATCATTTGTGTTATTTGCCACATCTTCTAGGTGAAGCTCTCGGAGACTAAGCATTTAGCTAGAATCACAAACTAGTAGGCCATGTTTTCTTCTTGCCTACAAAAGAAAGGTATTTATGTCTTGTTTTGCACTGTTATTTTCTTCTTCTAAAGTTTTTATTACAAGGACTAATGCCTATTGGCCTTTTGTTAAAATAAATATTAGATATGGCTTTATATACATAGGTTCAAGGCACTGTTCTTAGGGCTCCACAAATATTAAATCATTTTATCCTCCTAACATCCCTGTGAAATAGATGTTATTTTTACTCCCATTTTACAGATAAGGAAACTGAGGCACAAGAGAGATTAACTGATCCAAAATCCCAGGACTGTTAAATGTCAGCAGTGACGTTTGAATCCAGGAAGTTTGGCTCTAGATTCTTTGCCCTTAACTTATCCTGCACTATTCTGCCTGAATAAGAATCTACAAAGATCCTTGCTCAGGATATGTGAACAGTTGTTCAACAAGGGGGAAAAAAGTATGTTTACTCCTCCCTACGTTGATTTATTTGATTATATTCTAAAACCTTTCCTCATGCCAATAGAACTCCATGTAAGTACTATACTAAATTTTCCTGTACTGAAGGCATATGCAATGGTTACCTTGACTGACACATAAAATACCCAAAACAAAATACCCCAAGGCTTGAGGATTTTTTGTTTCATGAATTAGAGACATAAAAGGATTGCCAAGGCATCAGAAGTGTTATAAGCTCACATCTGTAATTCTTTCTTGGAGATTTTCATATTTCTTATATAAGAATGTTTCCTATCTGAACTATTTCAGTGTTCACTCTATATCTGAGCTTGAAAATTATCTTATTCTTTTTAATTTTCAATTTTCAACTACTTTTTCTTCACACATAGCACAAGCACTTGCTTCCAATATGATGTTTAACACTTTGTATGTTTTTATTTCAGTTGTCTTGAAAACTTGCAAGTAAACATGCAAACATATTGTAAAGGTTTAAAATTTGGGATATGTATAAATATATCAACACGAGTTATGAATTATGTATATCCAAGCCTATATAAATTAGATTTTGAGGAACAAGCATCACAGCACTCAGGCAGGTCATAATAAGAGATTCCATGTGAAATGTAAAAGCTACCTTTGAATAAATTATCCACAAGTTAACACTCTCATTAGAATGACATATTTATTATTTCTGGGTTTGTGACATTCTTTTAATGCACTTTGACTAACTGTTCTAATGGCATATTAAGAAACCATTTCAGACCTTTTTCCTCCACTGGAATTTGCAGACTTTATTTACATTTGAACTAAAATAATTTAAAATAATATAACACAAAACAAACACCCATTTCCCAAAGTAGAATACCATTTTATTCTGCCCAGAAACATTTAATTAAAGCAGGATATAACTTCAGTAATTATTTTTGCAAAGAATGACTCTAAAATTAATAGTCAATTGTTAAGAGTGTTTAAAAATTGGGAGACTGACAATCAAAACAATCTTAAATGCTTTGTTTATGTGATGAAAAGGAGTGATCCTTTAATTCCCTCACACACATTAAACTGATTTCACAGACTTTCTGTACTGGTGTTTAACATTGTCAAGTGCTTGAGGTTACATAAAATAAACGATCTTGAGATCTTATTGCAAATGTTTGCAATTTATGATGTAAACTGATTTGTGAAAAAAAACCCAGGATCCCATGTCACTGAAGCCAAAAAAGGCATTTTTCAGAAATCAAAATAGTTTCGAAATTTGAGCATTATATTATACTAAAGTATTACCATCTGAGGATCTAAAAAGTTATAAATCTAAGGAAAAAAAACTCAAAAATATATATTTATCAGCCCAGCTTCAAGCAGAGAGTCCTCTGATCTTACTGGGCCACTTGCATCATAGGTTCCTTAACACTCGTGTCTTGAATAATCTCTTTTAGCGCAGTTTTCCCCAATCAGGGATTCTGTAGCTCGGGAAGGCTTTGCACTCCCTGAAAGATTTTGCAGGGGTGAAGGGGCGGACGTGTAAAATTCATTAATTATTTTTTACGGTTATTGAGTTTCGACCCGAACGACACGCATGTTGGGCCTTATTTAAATTTAAAGTGAAGACTTCCTCGGACCCCTTTTCAGATGCCTCTGGAAACTCGGGGTTTGGAACGCCCCAGTGCCTGCTGGAGAGTTTGGGCCGTGACACCCCAGGAAAGCCGCCCCTGCCTGCGCGTGTGTGGAAGTCTGAACCCTAGGGATCCGGCCCGAAAGGGCCAGGACAGGCAGCCTCCGCTGCCGCTGAGTCTCCGCAGAGCTGCCGTGGAAGGAGGCGAAAACGCCACGAGCTTCCCTGACGCTCGCGTCCCACAGGCCGCGCCGGGCTCAAGTTCGGTGGCCCGGGCCAAGGAACTTTGGCCTTTCTCCACCGGCTTGGCCTGCGCGGGTTCCCTGGCCTTCCGCGCTCCCGCCTGGGCCCCGAACCTCTGGGGCTCCACGCCCAGCCCTGCAGCCTCCTGCCGCCCGGAACGTTCCAAGCTGACCTAGGCCGCGCTGCCGCGCCCCCTCCCTAGAGCCTTGCGCCTCGCCTGTCAGGGCCTGGACGCGCTGGTTCCTTTGACCTTAGGCTTCCCTGGGAGCTCAGCTGCGGGGACAGGCTGGGCCGCGCGTCGGCCGCGCCCAAGGCTGGGTCCCGAACAGAACCATCAACTCTCCAGCCCCAAGTTCTCCCTTGACCTCCGACCTCCCTCTGAGCGCCCGGGGAAAGTCCGATCCCGCATCAGGGGCTGGCTTAGCGTTGGGCTTGGAGCCTGCGGGGTCGGACGCCCGGCCAGGGTGCCGACGGGAGCTCGCCTGAGGCCCCCGTGCCCAGGCCGGCAGACCGGCGGGGCCGCTTCAAAGCGCACCCCGCCCCTAGGCAGATGTTTATTATGAAAACTAGGGACGCTCGTCTGCTGGGAGACCCGCAAGGCCCGGCCACTGAATAGGTACCAAGTCCTGGTCAATGACCTTTGAAAGCAAAAACATAAATAGGAACATATCACCCACGTCTACGCCGAGGAATAGCTTTGAGTGTGAACTCAATCCGGGAGAGGGCAGGGTAGGGGCTGCGGGAGCTCGGCCAGAGGACGCGGGGTTCTGTCGGAGGTTGTGGGGGCCTCCTCTGCGCGTCCTGCGGCTCAAAGAGGGCCCCAACGCACACTCGGGACACTCCCAATCTTCGCGGAGGGTGTCTGCCGTTCCAAGAGCCCCCGCGGGAAGGGAGGTCCCTGGCCGCGTCCTCACGGACTCTACCTATTCCCAAACCGGCACCGCCTTCGGGCTTCACTAGAAGGGTTTCTTCTGGGAGAGGGGGCCCAGCGGAGGACGGTCGGAAAGGCTCCTCGGTGTTTTGAGGACGGTTAAAACCCGGCTTTTCCCGATCACAGTCCTGGTCCTGGCTTCCACCTTTTCCTAAATTTAACCAAACGAAGAAGCTGCTTCGGTCCAGTAGCTACACTGTAGCAGGAGGCCGGGGATCGGTCCTTCCCCGTGCCTCCGCCCCACTTCGCGGCTCTCGCTCCGCTCCCACTGCATCATCGCCTACCCGGCTCCTGGGAAGGTCGGGGACCTGGAGACGGAGTGTCTACTAAGCCACAGTTAACCCAGGTGAATTTCGCGCCGCGTGATCCCGCTTCCCTACCTACCCAAATTATCCGGTAAATAAACTTCAAGGGTCAACCTGCGGCAAAATGAAGAACGAGAGTTCATCCAGGGGGAGGGGGTTATTCTATTTTACATACTATCTGTTCCTTTATTGATTTGATGTAAAAATCAATCCGGTTTCTATGCTGGCTGGGTAAAACGGGGGAGAGGGGAGTTTCGTTCAGCGCTATATAGAGCCACAGAGGCACTATTCTCATGGCCCCTTAACTGCCACATGTAGGAGCAAAAGAAAGCGCTTTTCCAAGTTGGTATAATCGACAGATACACAGTCACCAAAAAGGAAGAAGGAAAGACTATCCCGGATAGTTTAATAGTAACAGGAACAAAGATGACGCGAACCCCATCAAATGAAACAATACTATTTTCATTCAATTGATCGCAAAGTGTCTTCAATTAATAACTTGGCACTTATTTAAAAGGTTTAACAGAGGTGAAACCGAAACATTTTGTACCGACAACACGTCATGAAATAACAGCATCTTCTTTTGTTTAAAATAACTTAATACACTAGAAAAAATATGGCAAATATAAATAATTTGTTTTCATGGAGAACAAATAGTTACAAAGCTCAACCGCATACCCAAGTTCAGTTAAAAGAGCTTTTCCTCTTTCTTGTAAATTAGAAGGAAAAAAAAAAACAACTAAGGAGGCTTTCTAGAGAACTGGGATACAGATCGCTTAGTCCAGGGTACCCCATTTTAAACAGCTACATGAATTGAAGCAAACAAAAAAATTACTTTAATATACACCTTTGTGAGATAAAACACAAATGTTCAAAGTCAACCATTAGTTCACACATTATAGCCAAAATAAACTTTGTTCGTGTGTATCAACATATTTTACACAAACCTAGTGCCTGTATCTAGCTGGGTGGTTCTTTAAAGTGAGTGTGACAGGACAGAGAGGGGGAAATAGAGCCCGGTTCTCAACGAGGACTTCAGATAACCAGCAAGAAGGGATACAAGAAAAGGGGGAGGGGAGGGGACTCTCACTGAGCGCCTGCTATGAGTCAGGCACCTTGTGAGGCGCTGTACCTTCATTATTTCATTTAGTCTTCTTGTTTTCTTTTTTCCTTTCCCCACATTTTCTGCCCACCTCCGTTTTCTTGGGACAATCAAAGTGTAAAGTTTTCCCTTTTGACTTTTTTCTTTTGTCCCCCAGGATCAAAGACGGGCTAAAAATATATAGAGAGAGATATACATCAATTTTCAGACGCTTTTGGTACTGGTTTTCATACTGATGATGAAAATGAAGTAAGTACATGTGTGTAAAGCGGGGAAGGGGGAGACACCATCAATGGAATACAAGTAACATGCAAACCGGAATTTACTGCCAGCAGTCTGGACAGTTCTGCCATAATAATTTCTCAGAGAAATCACTGTCTGTGGTATCATCTTTTGTATTAATATTATTTTTTCCTTGTTTTTTATTCTCTCTTCCCTCTTCTTGCTCTTCCATTTGTGATGGTTTTTAACTCAAAGCATCTGATTCAACGTAAAAGGAGGCCCGCCTCTCTTATCAAATTTCTCGTATTAAAGTGAACTTCGCAGAAAAAGGTCAGTTTCAAAACCTGTGAATTTCCCAGCTCCGCACTTTTTTAAAAATCTTAACTCATTAAATAAGTATACTTCTTCCTTCTGTTTTGCCTTCTTAGCCCATTGAGGGGGGCATACACTTTAAGGTGGTAACTCCCCAACCTCCCCCCCCCCAATTCTCTCGAGATTCGTCCAGGTTATTTTTCCATGTTTTTGAATGCATAAAATACTTTAATTTTTAATTTTTTTGTTCCTTGGTTCTCTCTCCGATTTCAGCTCCTTTCAAATAACAATAAGAAATAAGTTCCCTTTCTTTTTCTGTTTGTCTTTTCTACTTTTTTTCTTCATTTTTTATTAACAGGATTTTTATTTCTGCGCAAGAGTCCATCGTTGCAACTTTGCCACGAGCCACACTCCGCTGTCCCGGCACTCCCTTGTCCAATCTCTCTCTCGACTTTCCCAAACCCGGCCCTACAAAGCCGATTTCTAGGCCCTTGGGTAGGTGAATGGTCAGAAGCCACCGAGTCGGTGCGCCATGTGGGATCGCAGTTTCTGCGCAGAGTCCCGCCCTCCGAGTTCCAGTCGAGTCCGAGATGCTGAAGCGGGCAAGGGGCGATCAGCCAGGCAGAAAGAGTCTGGGCTCCGAGGTGCAGAGGGGATGACAGAGAAGCAGTGGGGCGCAGAGAGCGCGCATTCTGCACGCGCGCTGGAGGCGCAACGTGGGCGCTGGCGTCACAGCCCCAGGGCGGCCGCGTGCTTTTTGGCTTTCAGTCTGAGATCCGCAATGCTGGAGTTCTTGCTGGTGGTCTTGGCAGCGGCAGCGGCAGCCACGACGGAGGCGGCGGAGGCCGAGTCCGCGGCCAGCGTGGCCAGCGGCAGTCCGAAGGGCGGCGCCGGGAACATCATGTAGGGCGCGTGCGCGGCCAGGTGCGGGTGCAGGTGGTGGTGCGCGTGCGCTACGGCGCTGTCCAGCTGCAGCTGCGCCTGAACCTGAAAGGACAAGGGCGTCACGTTGCAATGACTATCCTAGGGTGACAACAGAATAGAAACAGAGCATTAACGGAGTCCAGCTTGGCTCAGGGGAAGGCTGGGGCGGGGAACGGGAAGGGGCATTTGGCTGACCTTCTCATTCTGTTACTGAATCCGGACACTACAGGGATACTCCAGTGCCCCTGAGTCTCTGCAACTCACCCAGTGTGGCTTATCTCCCTGGGCCCAGGGGGACAGCAACTGCAGGAACATGGCTGCCCCTAAGGGATCTGGGCCCATCAGCGGGCCACATTGCTACCGTGCTAAAACAGTGCCCTCCCCACAATAACACCGGTGTGTTGGCAAAACGGGGTGAGGCCCCGTTACCCTCCTCTCTTGATGTTGTCATCCACATCTTACCTCACTGCTAAAGCCCTGAAATACCAACAAGCAAAACACAAAACTTTGTATGTCACTTAGGGAAGTTACTGCACTTTCATTACAATGAACACAATTGTTAGTACTTCTAACCTGTACTGCTGTAAGAATTTTCTGGGGATCTTGTTTAAATGCAGATTTCCATTCAGAAAGTCTAGGTTGGGGCCTGAGATTGTGAATTTCTACCAGTCTCCCAGGTGCTGCTGATGCTGCAGATCTGCAGATGACCTTCTGAGAAGTCAGGGTCTCCTTTTAAGATCCCTCTCCCCTCTCTTTCGCCAATCATTCTTTCTGACTTCAAAAGCCTAGCATCGAGATACCAGAGTCCTGTGGTGCCAAGAAAGCTAAGATCCCCCTCACACTAACCCTCAACACACTGGCACACCCCTGTGTCTCCTCAGTCCAGGGCACTGGCAACAGAAAGCTAATCCATGACTTCACAGTCCTACCATGCAGGGGGTCCTGGCTGAGGATGAGGTAGGTCAGGCACTGGTTGGGAAGGGATTGTGCCCTTAGGCTTGGAGAGCAGGGAGTTCAGAGCACTGGGATTTCCCAGGATTAAATCATTGCTGCAGGCTGTCCTTTTAAATGTAGTTTTAAAGGTTTCTTCATGGCTAAGAAAGGCATTGCAGAGGCAGGGCATCCCTGGGAAGACCAAGGCAAGGTTTCCTTCTCAACTAGAGATAAAGCTTTGCTTGCAGACAGCTTTAAAAAATCAAGTCTGAGTTGGGAGTACTTTTATTTATTTCTTTTTCTTCTGTCAGACACAGTTAATGAAACTAAGAGGTAGAAAATAGCTAGAAAAATATTTAGAGAATTGCCTTAGAAACACCTCAGGACTAACCTCTGAATTGGATCTGACAAAATCTTAATCAAAAGGCTTTTCCCTTCCTCTCCCCAAGCTCAATCTTTAGTGCATTTTTAAAGGACTGGTTACTGCCCTCAGGCCTCTGTGGGTTTCCCACGAGGACAGAAAGGACTAGACATATGGGCCCCTGACACTCGATAGGTTTTTAAAGGGGAGTAGGTCCACTATATCATCTCAAAATTGATCCTCCAACTGCATGGACACCAACACTAGGGCTTAGAGAGAGGGGATGTTCAACAGTTCAAGCAAACCTCCAGGTCTTTTTACAGTTAAGAACAGGTTGAAACTGGGCTGTACTTGCCTGCTGAAATGGCATCCTTAAAGCACCTACGTTGACATAGGGTGCAACTCTACAAGCTTCAAACTGGCTGGCTGCCCCTATAAGGACGCCTATAAAAAATGGGGGAAACAAAACACAATAATGTGAGATTAATATTCCTAGCACTGTTTTCCAGAGTTCCAAAAGGTACCAAGACAAAACTAATTCCTTTGGAAATTAACTGTTATCTTCCTAAACTACTGCCATAATTAAAATAAATGTAATTTACTCCCAAATTTTAGGACTCTCATTAACTGTCTTCAGAGCAGATTTTTAAGTAAGGACCATGGTTATCTTTGAGAAGATTTCTCTGTATGTATAGTAACAATACTTGCCATTCTCCTTTTACTTAGATTATCAAATGTTCATTGCCTGAGAAGCATACCTTTATGGAGCTGATTTTCTTGTTTTCTACATTTAGCTCTTCGATTTTGGAACCAAACCTACAAATTGGAGGGAAAAAAGAAAACCTAGATGTTATGACTCAAAATTTTTTAAACATTACAAGAGTATGAAGAAAAAAGAGTAGAGTTTTAGACACAAAATAGAAGATATGGCAAGCAATCTTTGAATTCATAGAACAATCTCAATTTCCAACGTTAAAAATGTAAATGAATGACAAAAATAGACATAGTTCATACATTTTTGCAAGATAAATAGTTTCTCAATACACTGCTATTGGTTCTGGTTTCACCTTTCCACATTACAGAGTTCCCAAGGCCTAAAACTCTCGCTGATACCTGATACCAAAGTGATAATGAGTTTAGATGTTTGCCCAGTAAGACCTGAGACGAATGTGCTCATTAATAGCCTGTTATATTAATTAGCTTCATCTTCAAGAAAAACCAAACACCAAAGCAAATAGTGACTCTTTTTTTCCTGGGGGCTTGGGGAGGGGGATAAAAGTGGGGGAAGCGGTAATTAGTGTCATAAAAGCCTCACTACAAAGAAGTTTAGAATTTCTCTGTTCCTCTGTGCAATAGAGTGTAACACAGTAGCAGAATAATTGTGCTATTATCATGATAATCTAATTTGCTTCTATAGAATAGAAGCAATAGCCTATTCTTGCAGTTAGGATAGTAGATAAGCATCCAGAAAATAGCTCAATTTTTTTAAGTATGAAAAAATAAAGACCAGCAATAAAATTCACTTCTTATGGTTAAAAAAAATGAGTATTCTGTGAAAGGGGGTTAGGGCAGGGTATGAGCCAAGTGACTCCTGGCTACTATTTTCTCCCAGATACTACTTTCTTACATAAACTTGCCAACTTTTACAGGCAATATGACATATTTTTAAAAATTCAAATGCAGCTTTTTTACTCTAATAATATAGCATATTGACTGATTGACAAATTAATGTTTAAAAAAACATGAAAGAAAAATATTGCTTCTGAGCGGTCTTGTTTTTAAAAGGAAGTGTCATAGTCAATGTAAATCTTCAAAAATTCCCCTGCCATTTAGTGTAATAGAAGGGTAGATTTCATGCCAGGGTGGCATCCTTTGTGTAACTCACATGGCCTGAGGCTCCTTGCCTCTTTTTTTCCCTACTAGAGTTGGAACTGAGATACTAATGCTCATAACTGTAATAATTATCATCATGTCTTTAAGGGGTTGCTGAGCCTCTAGAGATCTCAATACACAAAGCAAAGCAGGAGAGGCTTAAAAAGGAAGGCTCCGCTGTTGATGCTGTGATGACCAAGGCAGCCTATTATTACTTTTCCCCTTCAACTCCACTGCTCTGTTTTTGTCCTGATCCTATTACAAGATGCGGGGAAGCCCCATAAGAATTGCATAGTTCGCTGCAGATGGTGGTCTCTGCGCCCAGAGACCCAGGGAGTATCTGTTACAGTGATACTTTGTAACAGCTGCAGATGTTCAGGCCTAAAACTGCTCCATGTGTTCAAACAAATAATGACCATCATTTTCTCCTATTTTATTATTTGAGAGGAAATGCAATCTGAAACATTTAAATTTGTTCTCCATATACCTAGGATACGTATGCATGTATGCATATAATTTTTCACCTTTACCACTGCCACAGCCTACTTTTGCAATTACATTCACCATCATGACCAGTAAAAAACCAAACAAACAATACAAAAAAAAAAAACACAAAACAAAACCCAAAACACTCTTCCAATCCTAACTTTACGGGTATGGCACTTGCTGGGAGTCAGACCTTGAAAATGTCAACATTAATCTGTGGATTGTTTTAAAATCAAGTTTCTGTAGAATCAGGTTCACTGCTTTGGTTAAATGAGTGAACAAAGAACCACCAAAATGCATTTATTTCTCCGCTGTTTCACACACAGTTTGAGATCTACTGCTAACGGCGGACTGTAAATTTCTGCATTTAACAGTTGCTAATTTTCTTTATAGTCTGTACATCTATAAACCTAATTGGCATATCCGCTTGGCAAACCTAGACCCCAAAGCAGACCCTCAAGGAAACCCAACTCCAGCGAACAAAATATTCGTTGTAACTTTTAAAGCATCCAGAAGATAAAACGTTTTCTGTGGGATTTTTTTTTAAGGCTTATAAAAGTAGGCCCATTAGGATTAAACCACATTAAAGGCATCGTGAGGCGAGGGGGGTGTGGTTTATAGAAACTCTGGGAGCAAGCCCAGCACAGCTTTCTTCTGCTGGGAACATATGTTGGGATAGGGGGAAAAGGGGGGGGGGCAGTTTAAGACTAAGATCCACTTTGGAAAATAAGACCTCGATTAAAGACATCCTTTCCTTTCTCACCTCACTCCAGATCCTTGAACCTGCACCCCTGATGTGTCCCCCAAGAGTCGGCTCTCCAATCCCACCCCAGGTGTGCCCCTCCTCCTTCCCTGATCCCTGCCTGGACCTCCCCATAGCCAGGTACCTGCACTCGGGCCTCTGACAGCCCCAGCCGTTGGCTCAGTTCTTCACGCATGAAGGCATCCGGGTAGTGGGTCTCATCAAAGAGCCTCTCCAGTTCATTGAGTTGTTCTAGGGTGAAATTGGTTCGACTTCGCCTCTGCTTGATTTTGGTCTGACCTTCGTCCTCCATCCCTTTCGCATCCTCTTTGCGATCCTTCAGCTCCGGGGACACTGGTGGTGGCACCATAAACAGGGTCACACTTACGTCCACGCGTGCACACAGCAACACACACACACACACACACACACACACACACAGAGATAAAAACACCACAGCAAATCCCATTAACCAGATTCGTCTCAGGAAGGCTGGAGGATCCTGCTCCCTCCCGGAGTTCCTGTCCAGTCCCTCACCCGGCCAGGAGGAAGAGGATCCTGGAGACAAGCGAAGATCAACTCTGGGTGGCCGCCTGCGGGCAAGATGGGCATTCGCCCACCTATTCCCTCTGCAACTGTGGCCTCGGCTCACCTCACTATCCACCCCACGATTCCCTGCCCTCCCCTGTGAACACCAAATCCAATTCACTCACCCTCTCGCCCACTCACTCTCTCCCACGCACGCACAGAAATCAAAAGCGCTGCGCCCCGCCAGTCACCGAACGCTGTCCGAGAAGGGAGAAGGGCGCGGTGAGGCCACGCTCTGCGCCATTCAGAGAGTGCCGGGCCATTCTCAGTCCAGCTGTGTCCGCTGATGGTTCTCTGTCTCTCTCAAACTTGCAGGTCTAATTTGGTAATATTTGGGCCAAAGGGTCGCAGCAGGAGAATAAGACCCTTGTGCTGTGCGTTCCTGGGAGTCGCATCCCCAGGTGCTGGGTGCGGACCCAGGGCGCGGGCCAAACCCCGCGGACAGCCCACGGGGCTGCCAGGCAGTCCCTGTCCCCCCTGCCGGAGCCGGTCGCTGAGCACAGGCGACCACGCCATGTTGTCAGCCGGGAGGGTTCGCAGCCCATGCTGGACCAGAAGGTGAGAGGCAGAAAACCAGCGTCTGGTGGCCCGAGGAACTGACCGCTGCCTCTGTTCTCGCCTCGTCTCTCCCCATTGAAAAGGCCGACTGGACCCTAAACGCTTAAACCCACAGAGATCAACAGGTTCAACAGGAACATTCGCGATCCTCGGTTTCTATTGGTTGCTTAAAGCCTTTTCATGCATCCACCAGCTCGGATGTTTAATAAAATATGCATTTTTCTGCTCCGGGTTTGCACACATCCGTTGCTACTTCCCTGTCTTTCCTCTCCTCTCTTTAAAAACAGGAGCTCTGCAAATGTGAGCACACAGAGACACCCAAGGGATGGATATATATATATATATATATATATATATATATATATATATATATGCCAAGGGGCAGTGATACAGGGATCCGTATTAACATGAGCTGCCCTCCTGAACCTTCATTCTCTGAGCCTGAGACGGAGATTTGGGTTTTTAATGTGTCAAAGCTGAGTTGGGGTAGTCGAGGCTGCTTGCAGTTTTTCCCAGCCCAGGTTCCTTATCAGCATAGGTGTTAAAAATCATTTCCGGAAGAGCTGGCCTGCAGAGGAATTAATACCTGCCCTGAGCTTGGAAATGAACAATCCCAGGACTGCCTCGACCCTGGGTTCAGACCCTAACTTCACGGTCTCGCTCGCTGGCGTACCCAGGGCCCGGAGCTGCGGCTTCACTGAGGCTCCGGGAGGTTGCACGGAGCCGACAGGCAGCAGCTATGCCAACACTTTCCAAATTTAGAGGGACTTGGTACCGGGTCTCGGGGAAGAAGAACCTCTAGGTCTCAGCTCAGACTGCCTTTCTTACAATGGTGATTTTAAGTGGTGCCAGCATTTCTATTTCTCAGAGTTCGTTTTGTGGACATGTGTCCTTCCTCCGGGAAGGAAGTGGATAACATTATAGCAAACATTCGTTGCCAAGTTATAAAATATTTTCCACTCATAGTGCAATGAAATTTATATATGAAAACGCACACTCTTCAGATTCTGCCAAAGGGGTGAGAAGGCTTTGTCTATTTTGTGTCATCCACAATGGCTACCTCTCAAACTTTTGGGACTTCAAAGAGAAAGATGTCCACATTTCCAGTTGATTAATAGACTTAATATAATCTTTATTTTGCCCCCAGATTTCCACTTATTGGCCTAAACAGGAACAGACCGTGTTATAAACAACTTAATTGCTTGCTTAAATATGTGATTCTACGCATGTCACATATTTTCTTAATTGGAAAAATATGGCAGCACACCAGTTACTGCGGGGACCAAGTGCCAAATTAATTTTATTGTTGAACTCCTTTGAATTGGTGCAGGACGCTCCACCATCTAGATGAAGCCGGTTCCTAACACTTTGCTGGCACCAAAGGATCCCCCCCCTCTTGCCCTGCACAAAACCCGAGTACTGAATGATGAGAAGCAGCGACGGATTTGTGTAAATATTAAAACACTCCCCCCCTTCAAAATGAGGAGCCTAACAAGTCTCCCAAAATAAACAACATAGGCTGGACCTTTGCCTGCTTTGGCCTCGTTCTACCGTCGTAGCTTAAAAAGAATGGGAAGTTTGGCCCCTGAGATCTAGGGATCCAGGGTCTTCCGCGGAGTTCTGGTCGTTCTGAGAGGCGGCCCGAAACCTAGAGGCGACCGTAGAGTGACATTCTCTCTCTCTCTCTCTTTCTCAGGCCTAGAAAAGGGGTTCCCCCAAACTCGGCGCTAGATGCTAATCATAATCCCGCCGCCTGGCCCGGCAGCTGCCAGCATCCCCGCCCGCCCCCGGGCCCGCGAACTTCCCCGGACGCCCGCGGGACGTCTGGGCTGAGGCCCCATCCTCCGGCCGGTGAAAAATGCTTTTCGGTGGACTAGGAATAACTGGCGCATCTGAGAAGGGCGCGCACAAACCCACACCCCCCCCTCCCCACAGACACTCGGACCCCACCCACGACCGTGCACACAGCCGGACGCCCACCCCTTCATCAACACTCCAGCTCCCAAACTGGCACCCAGGCGCCCTCTCCGCGCCCCGCCACCCAGCCCGCGGGGCCTCGGGGTCCTCTCCCGCCTAAAAGGAATCAGGAAGGCGGGAAGGGGAACCGCGGCCGGGGGTCAGGCCGTTACCCTCGGTGAGCCTCGGGCTGCCCGGCTCCCTGCTCCTCTCGGCGGCGCCCATGTCCAGCTCCCGGACGGGAGAGCGCCCTCCTCCAGCTCCTCCGCCCGCTCCTCCTCCTCCTCCTGCACCTCCTCCGCCTCCTCCGCCTCCGCCTCCGCCTCCTCCTGCGCCGCCGCCTCCGCCGGCCGCCCGGACTGCCGGGCTGCTGCGGTCGTCGCGGCCCGGCTCCGCGCAGCCGGCCGGATCCTTGGCCCCGCGCAGCGGCCCGCTCTCAAGCACCTCTCGGTAGGTGATCGCTTCTTTCTTCTCCTTCACTTTCTGGTCAAAAGACTTGGAGACGAATGCCGTAAGTTCTTCCATCGCCGCCGATGTCCGTCAGCCCCGCGCTCAACCTCTCACAGCCGAGCCCCGCTCTTTTTTTCCTTCTTCTTTTTTTACTGCTCCAGCCCCCCCAATAATAACACATCAATGGGGCAGGGGGTGGGGGTGGAGAGGGAGGAGGAGGAAGAAAGAAGAAAAAGAAGAGAAGAAAGAAGAAAGAGAAGTAGAAGGAGAAAAAGAAGTAAGAAGAGGAGGAGGAGGAGGAGGAGGAGGAGGAGTGGGGGGGAGGGGAGGAGGAGGAGGAGGAGGAGGAGGAGGAGGAAGAGGGAAGGGGCGGGGGCCGGCCGAGGGAAATATGAACGGATGCTTCCCCGCCGGAGCGCGCTTGTCCAATGTTAAGATCTTTGACAATTCTTCCTGCCGAGAGTTCAGATCTGATAGCAACGCTGCGCTTGAAGTCTCACTATTTATACTTCGCCGAGGCGGCCCCTTGTTCTGAGTAAATTACCTCCCTTCGCAACTCGGAGGGAGCCCCTTCCTGGGAAGCACCCGCGACGCTACCTGGGGATGGGGGTGGAGAAGTAGGGGTTAGGGGGAGAGAACGAGAGGGGGAGAGAGAGGGGAGGGAGAGGGAGGAGAGAGAGACAGAAGGAGAGAGAGAGAGAGAGGGGAAAAGAGAGAGTAAGAGAGAAAGGAAGAGGGAGAGAGAGAGATGGAGATTGATTAAGCCACAGTCAGAGCAAGCTGGGTCTGGAGTGGGAGGGCAGCGAGGGGGCCGAGAAGGGGCGGGCAGAGGAGGCAGGTCCCAGGCCGTCCGGGTTTTCAGATTGCCTCGGCCGCCTGCGCACTTGGCCATTAATCCTAGATTGACAAGAATCCCTAATTAATTTAATTAGGCGTGGATTTTGCGTTGGTGTCAAGACTTAGTTAAACACCGGGGAGCTGGACCTACTCCGCCGGGGCGTGGCCAAAAGGAAACTGACAAGTGCGCGGCTCCTGGAGTGAGTCCAGGATCCCGACGCCGCGGCAGATCCCACATCCTCGCCCCGCGTCCGGGGCCGCGGAGCTGCGTGGGGCCGCTCGCTGCCCGGCGTCCCTGGCCTGCGGCAGGCGCCCCGCAGCCCGGTTCCGTATCCTGACCCGGTATGGCAGTTCTCAGCCCCGCCGCCAGCCTCGCCCCACCTGCACCTCGCAGATCGGCATCCTGGCTTCACAACCTGCCCAGAGTCAGGGTCCTCTGCCGCTCCGCGAGAGGCTTCCCGGACCGCGGCCGGAGCGGAGCCTGGGTCTTCAGCAACCTCTCCGCCCTGGGGCATTTGTGATTCACCCCACGACTTGCATCCTGGAGCTCGGGCTGACTCCTCTCCGGACAACCCCGCTCGTAGGGCCGGTCGATTGAACACATTTCCCGAGCAGCTGTTCCCTGACAGATTCCATTTTAACGTGTTTCCTTAGCGCCTAATAAGGACGGTTAGACTTCGTTCCCTCTCTGAGGTTTCAGGACCCTCTTCCCATCTTCCCCGTAACTCCCTGTATCTGGACCCCTCCCAAAATCAACTACAGGAGCTCTTTTTTAGCCTCCCGGGAAACATACTATAGTTGATTTCCTGATTTCGAAAGCAAGTGATTATTCCTTTTTGAGTTTTTTTTTTTAAATCTAGGTTAAGTTTGTGCCCCTCTTAATTTTATTTATTGTGTACTATTCAAAAAGAGATGCTCGTGGGGAGAAAGGAATCTCACTCTCTCCCTGGACTGTTTTATTGGAAACACTTATGTAGCATGAAAGTCTATATTCCTGAGTCATTTGTCTGTATTGTGTAGCTTGCTGTGAGAAGTGTGGCCACATACGTATCTCACGTAAGAATATTTACCTATGGAAAGTTATTTGAGTGTGTAAACAAATATACCTCTTCAAGTGTAACTTTGGGGACATTTTCAAGTAATCTGAATGTTAATACACGATAACTGTTCATTAAAGGTAACTTGTTCATTTTCTTGAATACACTACTCAGTAAAAATAAAAGCAATTATATAACTTTGATATGTATATTTTCCACCCCTTGGTAAGGCCATCAGCACGAAGTTAACAGATAATTTGAGAAGATCCATCAAAGCAACCTGAAACATTTATAAAAGAACCCAATTAAAACTTAATATATTATGTTTCTACAATATATGTAAATGGAGGCTATACATAACTGTCATTCTACATTACCCTTCAGATTAAAATGTTTGCTTTTGGCAAACTTAAGATGGAAATCACATTTTTAGGAAATACTAGTTTGTCTTCTTCCCCCTCTTTATTTCCGAAGTTATCCTTTGTTCTTAAAACATTTCACTTATTGTTACTCTTAGGAGAAATAATTAAAATCTTTACATTTCCAGTGCAATAGCTTTTAGGTATAATGAATTATATGAGTGCTTTCTTTTATTTTATTACACTGCAAAAGAGACTCAAATACACTTTCCAAAGTTATATGAATTTAGGAACATGATTTTACTTTATCTGGGGTTACTATTTGTAACTGCTTTCATTCTGAAATTACCAGAGGGGAAGAAACATAAAAATTTAATCCTTTATGAAAATCCGTTTTTAATGTTACTTAGCAGAATGAACAGAAAGAGCTCTCAAACTGAGGTGTTAAATACTATTCACAAACAGCTCCAAATAACCACTTCAGAAGTCTGGTAAGGGATCAAGAGACTCCCCAGTTACTTTTTTGCCGTGACTTCTAAGTCCAATATCAAATTCCATCTACTGGGCTTGAGGGAAAGATGACCATTTTAAAGGTAATCAGGAAGGCTTAGACAATTGTTGTGATTCACACCAGATAAAATTTCCTGGCACATTGGCTCTTTGTATATTTACAAGAGTGGTGTTGATATCAGATGGAGTTATGAGAGATCTGCTGTGTCTGACCAGGGATTCCACTGGCCTAAGGGAAATCTGGTTTTAAAAACAATAACAAGGTTTTGAAATCGTGTGCTAATAAATGCTCATGAAGTTCTAATTATGTTGTTTCGTTAAATAGTACATGTTTTCCGGAAACAGGATATTCCAAAGTGCAGTTTTGGTTAAAAATAAAAAAAGATAGTAAAGCTCAGTTGACAGCCTGCGGACAGATATACAAGTTCCAATAAAATTCAGGACCCCAAGGGTACCGCCAGTTCTTGAATTATTTAAAATAAACATGTAGTGTTGTAGTTAAGTTTTAAAACGTCCCTCAAAACTTATTATTCAAGGTACAGTCATTTATGACATATATTTCTAGAGCTGATTTTCACCATCTCAAATATCTGCAGAAAACTGTAGCCTGGGTATCCAGCAGTTGTGAATTGGATCTCACAGTCAAAGTCAAAACCAAGGCCAACAGTTGTTGTTTTTTTTAACCTCCATATCTTTGCATACTTACAGTAAATAAGGAAAAAATAGTGTTTATGCAAGAACAGATAAATAATGTAGTATGAGTTACAGAAAATGCAGAATCGCTTTAATTTCTATTAGTGTAAATAACAACAAAAACCTAAACAATTTCTCTTTCAGAAGAAATCTCCTCTCCCTGCCTCGGGCAGCCTTCTCCCACTCCTCTACTAACCAGTTACTTTAATGTGAGAAATTAATTTGCATCCAACCTGTGAGTGCCTTCACCTTCAGGGCAGAAGAAACACCGAGTTTTAATGCATTTTTGCAAATAAATCATTACATTTTAATCACACACGACTCTATACAGACACACTCCCATGATTTATTATTGTTGGGCGAGTTTCCTCCTCCTCCAGCTTGAGATAACCAATTTTGCTACGTGTGGGTGTTTCAAACATAACTTCCTACGATGCAGATTTGTGTACTGATTATCTGTGATGATAACGACGATTACTAAGGCAATAACACTCTTCAGTCTCCACCTTTATTGCTTTTTGGTCATAAGGAAATCAAATAATCAAACAAGCAAGCAAAAGCAACACCAAACAAAAAATTGGCGGCGTGACAATCTATTCCCTCGGCACTCCTAACGCCTGGCAGCCTCCATCGATGCATTCGAAAGCTCGGCTGACGCTGCCTGGCGCTGGAACCAGGAAGGCGGTGAGCTTAAACTGAAGCAAGTTCGGAGGACGCCAGCGGCACCCCAATTTGAAGAAACGTTTGCAGGTTTGTGGCGCTTGCAAGCCAAGGGGAGGTGTGATCCCAAAGGCAGGGAGCCAGGTGATCCCCCCGTCCGGGGCCTGGGAGGGGGCGCCGGCGGCTGCGGTGTTCCCAAGGCCTGCTGTAGCGTAAGACGGCGCGGGGCCTCACGCTGTGTCTGGGAGGTGGCGGGGTCGGGGAGGGGGGCTGTGGGCGGTGGTCCCGAGGCGTGCGGAGCAGCGCAGTGCGCATGCGTCTCGCACCTGGAGTTTTCCGACCCTCGAGGTCGAAGCTGGGGCCTTTGGGGTGGTGGTCGGCTTTAGATTGGTGCGAGGTCGCAGGCCTCTGGCTAAGCCCTCGGTCTGGAGGCGGTGAGAGAGTTAGCCTACTCTTCTTCCCCTTTCCCGTTCTTCCCCTAACCCACCCCACCCCTATTGATCGCTGCTTTGGGGCCATTGGGCGGGTCTTGCAGCAAGTGTCGGGTTGCTTTTAGCCCTAGGTAAGGTGCTGGGAAAGAGATCGCAGTACGGTGCACCCTGCCCCACCCACTCTGCTGTCTTTGCTGTAGATACACTTTTCCTTCCAACCCGCCCCCCTGCCCCCGCCCAACCATTATTTCTTGCTCACACTGGCTCGCTGAAAGGAGAGACGGTGCAAGGTGAAATAGACTTTCCTTCCTTAACGGGCAGACTCGCTGTAAGCACTGTTTCCTTGATTCAGGACTGGTGGCCTTGTGGGCTTAGACCAAGAGCACATGGCTACCCTTAAACTCTGTTTACTTTGGTGAGAGGTTCTAATGCATTGTTACACAGTTGCCTGCTCTTGATTTTAGGTAAATTTTCAGTTAATTTCTCCTTCAGAGATTATATTTCTTTAAAAGCACACAGAAAGCCTAATGATTTTCTTTTTTTTTGCATTGTCAGGATTAGTAACCTATTTGTAAATCAACCAAACACATCCTAGGTAGTTAAATAAATTCAAATGTCTTTTGTTGTCACAAAAAAAGAATTCAAGGTGTCATCTTTGCACTTAGACATAGAAGCTCTAAGTGAAGGAGATACGCAGAGTTCTCAGTAAGTCTGGGATAAGTGTTACAGCTGCTACCTTGTTGGGAAACTGGGTATCTTTTGAGAGCCCCTCTGGTCTTAGAGTTTATAAATATTCACTTTCTTTGCAGGCAAATATTTCTTGCTAAGTGGTAGCACTTTATTACTGTATGTTCAATAAGAGGGCTAAAAATGTTTGAAGAACATCAAGGCAGCTGGCACCTGTTAATTGCCTTACTAACTTGATCATCTCAGGAAAAGTTGTGTAATGAGTTGGAAAACAGTAGTAAGATTGTTATATTAGATGTACAGATATTTTTTCTGCTTTCATTTTCAAATGCTTAATGGTCATGGGACTTTTAAGCATTAGTCTTTTAAGTTTTTCGTTGTTATGGGAGGAGTGTTTTGACAACTGTCTTTTTTGAGTTTTGCTTTGTTCTGCTTGTTAGGTTAAAAAATTTTTAAAAAATTTTTTAAAAAAGATTTTATTTATTTTTAGAGAGGGGGAAGGGAGGGAGAAAGTGGGAGAGAAACACCAGTGTGTGGTTCCTTTTCGTTCGCCCCTTCTGGGGATCTAGCCAGCAACCCAGGCATGTGCCCTGCACGGAGAACCTAACCTGCAACCCTTTGGTTCACAGGCTGGTGCTCAGTCCACTGAGCCACACCAGCCAGAGCTGTTAGGCCAAAATTTTACCTCAGCTCTTTTACTGACTTTGCATGGTTTTACACTTATTTGTAGATATCTTACGCTAAATGGTATTAACCCCATTTTTACTTTTCTCCATCTCTTTGAGGTGTATTATCCATTGAAATGACTGTTCTTTTTCCTTTTTTTCGGCTATGTGTCCAAGATTTAAAAAAAAAAAACAGTTATAGTTTGATATACTAAACGTGTAGTGGAGAAATAATTACAAACTGTCATGGCCTCTAGGAATCTTTGTTCTCTTTAACTGCATGTTTTGTGAAAAAGATTACTGTTTCTTGTACCTCTATTAATAACTGGACAAAGGGACTACTTATGTATGCCTTTGAGCTCTCTTTTGGATGACCACATCTTGGCTCCACATCTTCCACCAGTCACCTAAACTTTGCAGTAAGATGTTTTTGTAAATTAATTAATGTCTTACTGTAGTCATTACCTGTACTTGGCTTCAGTTCTGTAGTAGAAGTAGTTGAGTAAGGTTTGTAACCATGAGACTAAACCAGGACATACTAGAGGCTAGAGTGAGAACAGAAAACCAAGAGCTGTAGGAGTTCTGTCCCAATGTCTTTTCTGCTTACAGATTGATTGAAAAATTGTTAGCCTGTGGTGTTCCTAAAAATCGGTGCTCAATCATCATTGCCGTTAACAGAAAGAGCTGTTAATGTGTCTTTCCATGCATTGCACCTTACCAGAGGAGTTAAATATAAAGAGTTCTTTCCTAGTAGGAGTGTGAAGTATAAATTGACCACTATGACTTGAATGAGCAACTGTGTTCATCTACATGCTAGGAACATTATGGACATCCAGAGGTAAGTGTACAAGCATATCTAGGGTAATGAATAAGACAGAGTTCAGTACCTGTCAATGATAAAGAAGACAATTTTTGGATCTACTTCTGATTTGCTCTTAGTGTTTGCTTCCTTTTCTGAAAATATTTGAAGTTAACTATAATACGGAAATATGGTGGCTTTTTGCATTGTCTTACTTACGCAAAGTAAGTAAGCCAACTCACTTAAAAATATTTATAGTTTTGTGACAGTGGTTTTTCAGCCTTTTTTAAATTTGGCTCCTGTAAGGAAGGACTTCGTATCTCCCACTAACTCTTCTGGGTTAAATGTAATCATCTATTATGGATGAATTATGTTTGAAATGAAAACAAAGAAAAATTTGTACCAGCGCCCCCCATTCTCTCTTTTATTGGTCACCAACAAGATACATAATTAGATATGTGTTCATTTCTTTTTTTCCTACTTATTTATGTCTTCCCTAAGGATTTAATAAGCTGGACAAGAATGGAGAATGGACACAACTACAGCTACCTGAGAGCAGTGGTTCTCAAACTTTTTAGTTTAGGGTCTCTTTACATTCTTAAAAATATTGAGGACTGCAAGAACTTTTACCTGTATGGGCTATATCTATAAATATTGGCTTAGCATTAATTAAAACAAAATTTTGAGATATTAATTCACTTAAAAAATAATAATAAACCCATTATATGGTAACACAAATAACAAATTTGATATGAAAAATAACTTTTTCAAAACAAAACATTCTTAGTTAAAAAATTGGCATTATTTTCCATTTTGGCAAATCTCTAAATGTCTGGCTTAATAGAAGACAATTGCATTCTTTTACCTGCTTCTGCATTCAGTCTATTGTAATGAGTTGTATTGATTGAGGTATATGAAGAAAATTTGTAGTCACACATATACAGTATTAGAAAAGTATTTTTTAAAAGATTTTATTTACGGGGAAGGGAGGGAGAAATAGAAGGAGAGAAACGTAGATGTGAGAGAGAAACACTGATCGGTTGCCTTTTACATTCCCCCACTTGGGGACCAGGACTGCAGCCTAGGAAGGCACTCTGACCACGAATTGAACCGATTGGGGTGGAAGAGTATTTTTTTTATTAGGTATATTTAACACAATATTATATTAGTTTCAGGAAGGAATATTTTAATAGCCTTTTCAGATAATTCTTTGATATTACACCAAAACTTGACAAGTAATAGTTTGTTAAAGGTTGCTTGTAATGTGGTGTTTGAAACCATATCAGTGACCTTTTCATATTCTGTTACATTAAAATCGTAAGTTTGTCTTGCACTGTGAATGGATTTTTTACCCATATATGATTCTGTGACATGCATTGACTGGAACACACTGGCTCGTTGAGTTATGCATATCTTCCAAATATTGATACCCTTCATTATAAAATATTTTAAAAATCACATTTGTTAGTATCACCACTGATTTCATCAGAAAAATCTTTTAAGTACTGGAAAGCTATCAGTCTCATGGGTAGTGGATACAAGTTATCCAAAATTCTAATTTTGGTTTGAGAGCTGAAATTTTATCATTGGCAACAAATAATGTCAGTTTTCCTTGAAGTGAGTGAAAGACTCCATTCATTTTGAGAAAATGTCTACCAAATACACAACTCTGAGTAATCATAGTTCATTAAAATAAAAATTGTATTACATGATAAAAGCAGCTAGTTCAACTCGCGATTCAGTTGCATGTTGCCTTTTCTCAAGATAACCGTCATTCCTCAGTAAGCAGAAGCAGTTATGTGTATTTCCCATTTTTATCACAGAACATTAAAAAATGTGTGCTCAAGGGTTGAAATTTAATAAAATTAATGATTTTTACTGCTTTATCAAGGACATTCTTAAGTGAACAAGAGAACTCCCCCGCCCCGCTCCACCCTTTTTTTTTAGACAATTGCTGTGAAGAATGCAATGACTGCTAGTACAGTTTGGTGCCATAGCCTTAATTCCTATTAAGACACCAACAGTTTTGCCTACTATTGCTTTTACATCATCAGTACAAAAGTCAAAACTGAAAAAGCAAATCATATTGAAGCATTATATTGAGAATAGTTTTGGCCCCTTGGATCCCCTGAAAGGGCCTAGGGATCTTCAGGGGTCTACTGATCCCATTTTGAGAACTGCTGTTACACTAGCATGTAAACTTCTTGATGGCAAGGATTTTTGTCTTGTTCACTGATCTATCCCTTGTACCTAGGCTGGCCATCATCCTGGGGTGAATCTGGCTTATCTTTGTTGGTTTACTATTTGCTTTTTTGTGGAGTGTGAGGTATAATTTTGAGACTCTGAATATCTGGAAATGTCTTTATTCTGATCTCATATATGATTGGGCTGTTTCTAGATTCTAGGTTGAGAAGCATTTTCACTTAGAATTTTGAAGGCAAATTGTCATTGTTTTTCTATTTCGCTGTTTAGAAGTTCAATGCCTTTTGTTGTGATTTCCCCATATTTTTCTCTTTAGAAGTTTCTGGAATCTTCTATATATCCCTGGTATCTGAATTTCTGTGAGATATGCCTGGTGTATGTCTTCTTAAATTCATTGTCCCAGGGATTTTACCTTCTATTTTAAATCTTTTTCTTACTATATACTTTGAGTCATTTGAACTTAACCTCTGATCCTATTGTATTTTTTTTACAAATTATCATTTATTTAAATTCCAAATCTTTTCTCCTGTTCTATGGATGTTCCTCCTGCTGGATCATCTACTTGTATGTTTTTGAGAAAATTAACTGATTTTTTTCCTTAAAGCCTTCCTCGGCATGTTCCTGGCTTGCTACAAGTTTCTTTCTTTCTGTTTTGGTTTCTGTCTCCTGTGATGAAGGCTTTCATTGAGTGATTGGTTATCCTTTTTTGTATAATCACTAAAAAGTTTAGAGAAAAATAGTGTACAGAAAAAAGTTTGTGTGAGCTTATAAGCTGGCGGGGTATTTATAGGGTGATTGGGTGAGGGCTTGGCTGTTTTGGGGGGGAGAACATTGAAATACATGTTTTTCGGGTACTGTTCAGTTTTTGCATAGATGAATCCCCTGCCAGAAATCTTGGATCTAAGCACGCAGAGAGCTACAGTATTTATCATTAGTTGTAGACTTTGATGTAATTCCTTTAACTTTTAATTTAGCCTCTCTGCCCTCTTTTACTATGTCCTGAGACCTGGTGCTTTGTTGTTTTGTCTTTTTCCCAAAATAAATCACCTCTCCTGAATTTGGGGATGAGTATTCACTTGTCTGGGTTCAATGGGGGAAAGGGGCCTGGGAGATTGCATCTTTTATAGACTTTCAACCAGTTCCCTTGTTCTTTAGTTCCATGCCTCATTGTGCCTGCTGTGGTAACTGGTATTTTAATTTCTTATCCTTTCTGATTTTTGCGATGTAAATTGGCTTTTCTCGTGTTGAAATTCTCTGCAGTTGCTTGATATTCAGCTCTCTTAGCTCTAAGTTCTCCATCTGTTTTTCATTTGCTAAACATTTGTTGACGAATCTTGTCTACTGTTTCTGCTGTCTTCCCTAGTCTCTGTATCCTTGTGAAATTATACTATTTATGCTTATATTCTCATTCATATTTTTATCAAGATAATGAGAACATAAAAGCTCATGTTTAATGGTTATGTATGGGTAAGAAAATTTTTAACTGCTTAAAAGTGAAAACAAGAATGGAAGAAAAAGCCAGGAAATAACACTTAGATGATCATTATTACTCAATTACGTACAGATTCCTTAATGAAAATAAATACACACACACATACTCCAACAGTTATGTATAATGGATATGTGGATACCCATGTGCGTATTAAATAAGTATGTTTAAATACGTTTGTGTGTATATATGTATACACTCTGCATAAGTATAATTTCATAATAACAGCACTTTGAAGCTAGAAAGGATCATGCTGATCTTTTTATTCAGTGGTTTCATTTTCCAGTGAGGAAACTGGGTTAGATATGCTAGTGATTTGCTGAAAGTTTTGAAATCAGCCCTTCCCAAAGTTTCGTTGAACTGTAAAATGTTAGGAATGTGAACATCTTGGAAGTTCAGAACTATATTAAAAGTCTAATTCTGGCTGTAGGTAAATAACAAAGTTTTGAATTGAATCATAACAGCAGTTTTTAGTTGAAGTCAGGGAGGGGAAAGTTCACCAGACAGTTCTGAAAATACAATATGTTAAATTACAACTGTAATTTAGTAATGGTATTTAACTTATTTCGAATAAATAGTAAAGGAAAGTGAGAGATTTTTGTTAATCTGATCCTTTCTTTAACCGCTTACTCTTAACCACTACATAGAATGGATCTTGCTTTTACATGTAATTGAAAGATAATAACTGTGTCAGTGAAAAAAAAAAATTGCATATAAGAATCTAAAGGATGACTTTAAAGTAAGATGAGTAAGTTTCTTATTAGCTAATTCATAGATATAAAAACCTTAAGTTTATTTCTGTATGTTTTTTCTTTTTGTGTACTAAATGTACAGATATTATCATAGCCATATAGAAAATAGTTATAAAAATATTTCCCAGTTTCATCACTTAAATATTTTCGATTTTTATTTTTGCTCTTACTCATATGTACATTTTTTTTTTAATTGTAGTCTTTACAGATATAGTTTTAATAGTGGAATAATGAATGTCTTCATGATTGTCTTTTTTCTTTTAAGAAAAACTTTTGAGATATATTACTAAAAGTAGAATTGCTTTGTCAAAAAAGCACCAACATTTTTTATGACTCTTTATGTAAATTGTTAATTGCTTTCCAGAAGGATTATGCCCACACTTTATATAGGTACTAGCAGTATGAAGAGTTTACTCACATCACAGTAACCTCATCAACTTTGGTACTTAACATTTCCTCCCTAAATTTCACAAGTTAAATGATAATATATTATTTCATTTTGTACTTTGATGATTAATGAATTTTTATCCATCTAAAAATTTAGAATTTTCAATTACAAAAATGTAATTCTAAAAGATAGTAAAATATATTTTATCTTTAGGGAATGTTTAAATGAACGATTAGGTAGTTGATCCCAAGAGAAAATATTGTATAATTAATGATTAAAACATCTTAAAGTATGAGAAAATTGTTATAATGAGCTGTCCTCAGGATTGATTCCTTTGAGAGACACTTGAAAAAATTTTGGACCAATTTAAGTTGTTCATAAATTATAAAAACAGTTAATGATAATCCTAGAAGACTATAATAGAGTGGTTTCTTATATTCTTGTCAAGAAGCCAGGTACATGTAAAATTCTACTTTAAGATTTTAAAAATTTTTATAAAGTTTAAAAAATTACTATATTTAATTTCATCCATGGTGCCATATGTTGGTAATAATTTGCTTTGAATTTAAACTTGTAGAAATGGGACGCCGTTCATCAGATACCGAAGAAGAAAGCAGAAACAAGAGAAAAAAGAAACACCGTAGACGGTCATCTTCAAGTAGTTCTTCAGATAGTAGAACCTATAGCCGAAGGAAAGGCGGAAGGAAATCAAGGTCAAAGTCTAGATCTTGGTCCAGAGATCTTCTACCTCGCTCACATTCTTATGAAAGAAGGTGATTTTCATAATTTTTACTTACTTAGTGATGAGATGAAATTCTCTAATTTAGAGTTCATATATTTTTGTACTTTTAATTTTCCTGGGTAAAACCTTTTTCTTTTAGTAGTTAAATATTTTTGAGGGTTAAGTCCCAACCCAGGGTGCTTTTTTTCCCCCCAGGCCCAGCCCATGGATTCAGTGTTTTTCTCCTTCATCTATTCTTTGTAGACGAAGTATAGTTCTGCTAGTCTTTGTAGAATAGTAGACATAGTTTTACTAGTATATAGTTCTACTCATATATTGTCTACTAGTATAGTATTTATATCCTACAATATTATCTCATAATATTTGTATAGATTATATACTACTGAACACCCCTTAATGTCTTAATTTGTAGCTGAGTCAGACACTAAATTATGTGGTCAATCATCTGTTAAAGAGGAATAACATTTTGCCTCTTTTGGCTTTTAGGAAGGTGTAACACAGTAAAAATGAGACATTTTTTAGAATTTAGATGATTTCTCCTTAATGATCATACACTTTTTTTTATAGCAATGATATTTGATTACATTTTATTTCAGACGCAGACATCGATCAAGTAGTAGCTCTTCTTATGGTTCTAGAAGAAAACGAAGTCGAAGCCGTTCAAGGGGTCGAGGGAAATCCTATAGAGTTCAGAGATCTAGGTCAAAAAGCAGAACAAGAAGGTATGCCATATCAGATATTTATTGCTTTGTAACACACAATTCCCAAATTTAGTGACTTAAAGCAACAATCACTTATTTTCTCATGATTTTACAATTTTGACTGAGCTCAGCTGACAGTTCTTTTGCTGTTCTCATTTGGGTCACTTCTCTAGTTATCTGATAGCTTGACTGGAACTAGTGGGTCCAATGTGGCCTCACTCTACCATTTGGTGCTGGCTGTTGGTTATTGTCTGGGGTGCTTTAGTTCTCCTGTGGCTCCTCATCCTCCAGTAGGCTGGGCTTTTTCACATGATGGAGGAAGTATTTCAAGAGATACTAGCAAGAGCAAAAGCTGCAAGATCTCTTTAAGGTCTAGCCTCAGAAATAACCCTGTGTAATATGAATTAAATGTTTGTGTCCCTCCCTAAACTTGTACGTTGTAGCTCCAATAACCAATATAACTATATTTGGAGAAAGGGCCTTTATGGAGGTAATTAGGGTTAAACGAGGTCGTAGGGTCGGGCTCTAATCCAGTGGGGCTGGTGGCTTTAGTAGAAGGGGGGGAGGAGAGAGAGATCTATGTTTCTAGCTGTCCTCAAAGGCCAATAATACAGAAAATAATGTAACTGGAAAGAGCTGTGTATTTTGGGCAATGTTTGAAAATTGGTTGAATACGATGGGGACCATGGTATGAAGGACTTGATAAAAGCAGGCATTCAGAAGTTACTGAAAGTTTTTGAGCAGAAGAGCATTAGAATAAAAACAGGCATTTAGTAAGATCAGCTTCTTTTCTCAGTTTAGATCTTGTACTTTTAGGTTCTAGTCATGGGGGTGTATTAGCAGCCTGAGTTTATTATCTAGGCATAAAGTTTTATAAATCTCTCTATGAATCTGAAGTTGGATAATGGTAATAAAGTCCAGATGTTTAGCGTTTCTGACCTTGTGTTATTTGGACTCAGCCTTCTCTCCTTAGTATACACTTCAGGAATCAGCCGCTCTGTATTTCCTTTGCCTTTGTTCTCCATACATATCCCTGAGTTGTTAGCTTTGTTTTGTTGAACATGCTTTTCTTCAGTTACTTACTACCTTTAATTCTCTTCTTTAAATCCTTCTGATTTTTACCTTTTCACTCTTTAGTTTTCTTCTTCATTGAATCCTTTTTTGATTTTTACTTTTTTACTCCCAAGTCAAATTTAATCCATTCTTTCTCTTACCCACCATAAATATGGCTCCTGATATGTGACAGTTATATTATGCATATTGTATCTTTGTTATGCTCATATATTATAAACTTACATGGGGAATCTCTTGGTACCTAGCATAATGCCTTGCTTAGTAAACATGCCTTGATTGATTGGCTCATTAATTTGAGAAATGAAGTTAGGTGGAGAGCTGGTTTTTGTAGTAAGGAAAAGTTTTATTGATTTGTTGAAGGAAAGCTTTATTTTGGATGTATTGATTTGTCTAAAAGGAGGCTGATTACCAGAAAACAGCTTCAGTTGAAATTTCCTATCAGTGGGAATAGAAATAATAATCCATGCTTTTGTTTGTTTTTTTCCGTTTAGAGGGTATTTTTACATGCTCAGAATCAGTTACCGGTAATCAGAGTTTGATTAAGAAAACAGAAGCTAGTGAATTCCAAGCAATAGGATTTTAACACAGGGAGTTCAAGGCTTATGTAGTTTTTGGAAGGGTTCAGGGCATTAGGTAAGCTGTCACTGATTATTTCAGGCTGAAGCAGGAAGCTGGTTGATGTCTCAGAAGTCACTGGAAACCTTAAGAACTCTCTAGGTTTGTAGCAACAGATGAGTGGTTATCAAGAAACTACCCACCTGGAAGCTGCTTCCTCTACCCAACTATGTACCTACAACGACCTCCAAAGGGAAATCTGGAAATGTTCATTTCTTTTCCTTTGCAATGCAAGGAAGACCTTAAAAGTAATGGCAGTAATGTCTAGTCAACAACAAACTATCCAGAATAGTGTGTAGTAAATCTGAGTTTTGTAACTGTGTCAGGCAGTCATACAGGGTAATACCTTTATTTTGTATATGAGGAAACAGAGGTTATTCAAAACAGCAACTTCTCAGCCTCTTGCAGCAGCACTTCTACATTTAACTACAATAGCTAAATAGCCTGGAAACATTGAAAAGTCCTAATTTTTTAGAAAATACATTATCCATGTCCTATATCCTATATCATTTTGGAAAATATATTTTAGGAATTTATTTTTCAAAATGTTTAAACTGAGTTTCTAAATCTTGGATTAACAAGAAAAATTGAATAACTAATTCTTTGAATGATTTAGTTAACCCAGGCTTCACTTTAAACAGAGAAGATGAAAGTAATGAATTTTCCATAGGAAAAGTACTTTATCACTTTAAATCTGAAGTTTTGTTGTAAATCATCTCTGTGCTTTTTAATAGAAACAAGTGGTTTCGGTCATGGAAAGTCAACTATAGAAAACTTGGTTGTTATGGGTGCTAAAAATAATTGAAAGAAGAGGCATGTTCTGGGGGATGGCAGTCGGAAGGGAGTCGTGTGTGTGAAGTTTGACGCGGTTACCATGGGTAAGTTACAGAGTAGTTTGGAGATCATGCTTTTCAATACATCAATTTATTTGGTCCACTTAAACTGTGACACGTAATGTGTCACTCCCTTTTGCAACAGTGAGAAAACTACTATTATATGTGGTATGTTTACTTATTTCCTCAGTTGTAGAGTACACAAAAGGTAGTTTCAGAATTACTGATGTACACCTCTGTGACGAACAAACTTATAGAGTTTAATATTTTTATGGTTCTTTTTATTTTTATTCTGGGGGTAGGTATTATGGTTAGTTTCTTCAAAGAGTTCATTCATTTCTGTTTATATTTAATTTTAAGTTTTTTAATTTCCCCAAAGTTTTTAAATTTTTATTGTTATTGCTAAAGACAGCACTATACTGAAAGGTGTACACAGAAGTATCACCCGCCTTTCTCCCTTCTGTCTTGTTCCTAACCACCACCCAGGTAACCAAGCCTATTATTTTGGTGGTTTAGCTTTCCTTTGTTTGTAAATAAAGTAGCAGTTATATCAAAGGCATACAGTAGATTCTCTTACACTTTTTTTTTTCTTGGTTTACTAATCTATCTTGGAAATCACTATCGATTAATAGCAATCTTACTCATTTTTTATAGTTGCTTAGTACTTCATTGTGTGGATGTATGATTTTTTTTAAGCCCATCTCCTAGGTGTGGACATTAATAATACTACCAATATTTTGCACTTACTAAAAGGCTGCTCTTATAAACCTTGTGCATGACTACTTTTGTGTGGTTGGACGTTCATAGTAAACTTCTCAAAGTAGGATTGCTGAATCAAAAGGTAAATATTTGGCCCTGGCCCCGTGGCTCAGCTGGTTAGAGTGTTGTCTCTATATGGCAAGGTTGTGGTTCAGTCTCCTGTCAGGGCACATACGAGAAGCAACCAGTTTGCCCTGGCTTGGTGGCTCAGTTGGTTGGAGCATCATCCCTTATACTGAAAGGTTATGGGTTTCAGTCCCCGGTCAGGGAGTGTGTCTGGAAGGCAACTGATATGTTTCTCTCTCACATCGCTGTTTCTCTGACTTTCTCTGCCTCTCTTTCTCTCTCTCTCTCCCTCCCTCCCTGTCTCTTCTGTCCTTCCTTCCTGCCTCTCTCTAAAATCAGTAAAAACATATCCATGGGTTATGATTAAAAAAAAAAAAAAAGCAACAGATGAATGCATATATAAGTGGAATGAATGACAAATCAGTGTTTCTCTTTCACCCTCTTACCCCCTTCCTCTCTCTAAAATCAATTTTTAAAAAAGTAAATGCTTGTTGTTTTGTTAGAAATTGCCAGATTCCTGTCAGTAATGTATGAGAGGCCCGTTTCCTTACCGCTTCACCAATAGAATATGTCGTCACTTTTAAATATTAGGTGAAAAATGATATATTTTTTCTTTCTTTTTCTTTGTTTGTTCCACCTTCCCGCCACCACTTCCCCTGAGAAGAAATTATATTTTTGTGTAGTTTTAGTTTTTATTTCTTTTTCTTATAAATAAAGTTAACCATCTTTTCGTATGTTTGAAGACCATTATTCTTTTTCGTGTGTGAACTTTTTCTTCATGTCTTTTGGGTTTTCTGTCTCTTTTTTTCTTCAAGGTTTAAGAGTTACTAGATAGTAGACTAAGAGTCCCTTAGCTGTGATACATGTACATATAGCAAATATTTTCTCTTAGTTTTTCAGTTGTCTTCTGACTTTGTTTATTGTGTTCGACATACAAAAGATTTTTTTGTTGTATGTGGTCATATTTATCATTCTTTTGTCTCATTTTTCCTTATATTCAGAACATAGAGAAATTCTTTTCTTACATTCCAGATGATGTAGAGGAATATACTGATGTGTTTTCTACATGTTTGATTTTTTTTTACATTTAGGTCTTTTATGTATTTGGATTTACTCTTTTTTTTACTGACTTTTTTTGAATGACATTGGTTAACAAAATTCTGCAGTTTTCAGGGGTACAATTCCATAATACATCATCTGTATATCATATAGTATGTTCACCATCCCCAGTCAAATTTCTTTCCATCACCATTGATCCTTCTTTAACCCCCTAGATTTATTCTTTTGTGTGATAGGAGGTATGGACCCTTTTTCCCCCCAGTTGGCTGTTACATCACCATTTATTAAAAAGTTCATCTTCGTCCTGGTTATTTGTGATGCCCCTTTTATTGTATAATATACTAAATTCCAGTAGTACCTGGGTCTTTTTCTTGACTTTTTATATATATTCCACTGATCTGCTTGTCTATTTATGCACCAGTACCACACTTAAAGAAACTTTCTAGTATATTTTAATGCTGGATACGGCTAGTTCCCCCTTTGATTTTTAGCTTTTCTTTTTCAGTATTTTCCTGGCTGTTCTTTTCCTATGAACTGTTTATTTTTTCACATAAACTTTGTTATTAATTCATTTAGATTCATTTAAAAAGCTTGTTGATATTTCTTATTCAGGCTTTATTAAACTTTTAAGGAGAACCAACATCTTTATCATGTTGAGTTGTAAAAGTAAAGGGATGGTTTTTCATTTGTCCTAATTTTTTAATGTTCAGGAATGTTTTAAAGCTTTCCTCCTATAAATTTGACTCATTTCCTGCTAATCTTATTCCAAAGTATTTTAGCTTTTATACTATTATTTACTGCTATTACTGAAATGAAGTTTTCGCTACCATTATACTATCTAAACAGTTATTGTTTCTGTATGTGAGATCTATATTTATTCTACTTTTCCCCCAGCTTTATTGGGATATAATTGACATTTAACATTATGTAAGTTTTAAGGTGAACAATGTATTGATTTGATACACTTATATACGACAGAATTATTACCGCTGCAGTCTTAGCTAACACTTCCATCACATCACATAATCACCATTTTTTATTTTTGTGGTAATAACATTTAAGATCTCTCTTAGAAACTTTCAAGTATGTATATAATACAGTGCTAATAACTATAATCAACATGCTGTACATTAGATCCCCAGAGTTTATTCATCTTATAACTGGAAGTTAGTGCTCTTTGACCCCATTTCCCCCACTCCTCAGTCTCAGGTAAACACTACCACTCCAGTCTCAGTTTCTGAGTATGGCTTTTTTAGATTCCACATATAAGTGAAAGCATACAATATTTATCTTTCTCTTTCTGACTTATTTCACTTAGCATCATGCCCTCAGGGTCCATACATGTCGTTGCAAATAGCAGTATTTCCTTCTTTCTTGGCTGAATAATACTGTTTTCTATTTTTTTGTACATGTGCCTGTGCATGTGTCTGTTCCACAGCTTCCTTACCCAGTTCTCTGTTGTTGGACACTTAGGTTTTCCCATATCCTGACTGTTGGGAATAATGCTGCAATGAACATGGGAGTGCAGATATTTCTTTGGGACCTGTTTTCATTTCCTTTGGATATATACCCAGAAGTGTGATTGTTAAGTAAGGGTTCCCTTTTCCTCGCATCATTACTAACACTTGTCATCTTTTGTCTTTCTGATGACAGGCATTCTAACTGGTGTGAGTTGATATATCTCACTGTGGTTTTAATTTGCACTTTACTGATGATTAGTGATGTTGAGCATCTTTCCATGTACCTTTCACCATTTGTATTTTTTCTTTGCAAAAATATCTGTTCAGATTCTCTGCCTATTTTTTAACTGGATTTTTATGTTTCTTTGTTTTGCTATTGAGTTGTATGAGTATTTTATATATTTTAGTGATCGACCTCTTTTTTGGTGTATGACTTGCAAATATTTTCTCCCATTCATTAAGGTTGCCTTTTCATTTTGTTAATGTTGAATTTTGCTTTTATTGCCTTTGCTTTTTGTGTCAAACGCCCAAAATTATTGCAAAGACTAAAGTCAAGGAGATTCAGTCTTTTTTTCTTCCAGGAGTTTTTTTCCTAGGAGTTTTATGGTTATAGGTCTTATATTCATGTCTTTAGTCCATTGAGTTGATTTTTGTGTATGGTATAAAATAGGAGTCCAGTTACACTCATTTGTATCTGGCTATCCAGTTTTCTCAATAGCACTTATTAAAGAGACTCCCCATTGTATGTTCTTAGCTACTTTGTCGTAAATTAATTGACCTTACATGTGTGGGTTTATTTCTGGGCTTCTGTTCTGTTCTGTTGATCTGTGTGTCTATTTTTATGTAAGTACCATACTGTTTTGATAATACAATAGCTTTGTAATATAGTCTAAAATCAGGACACATGATACTTTTAACTTTTTCTTCTTTGTCAAGATTACTTTGGCCATTACGGGTCTTTTATGGCTACATACAAATTTTAGGATTGTTTGTTCTATTTCTGGGAACAATGCCATTGGAATTTTTATAGGGATTGCTGTGAATGTAGATTACCTTAGGTAGTATGAATTGTTTTAATTTTATATGTTACTACTTTACTCAGTTCTTTTTATAGTTTGAGTTAACTTTAACGTTGATTCTCTAGAGTTTATCAGATATACTATCATATCATCTCTAAATAAAGTTTTACCTTTCCAATTTTTATTCTTTTTTTTCTTTTGTCCTATCTGTTTTATTGGCCTTTACTTCCAGTAAAATACCAATTAGCAGTGGAGATGATAAATATCACTGTCTTTTTCCTGATTTTAGTGTAAATCTCTCTAATGTTCCCTCCATTAAGAAGTATGCTGGCTCTTGGGCTAAAGTGTCTATATTTTTCCTGTTAAGAAAGGGTCTGTCACTTTGGTTTTTTTTTTCAGGAGTAAATACTGAATTTTGCTGAAGGCATTTTTATCATCTGTGGATATAATGAAGGAACTAATCTTGCATTTCTGGAATAAATGCCAGTTGGCCCTGGTTATCATTTTCTTAATGTGGTGTGGCATTTTCTTCACTAATTTTTAAATTTAATACTTTTACATTGATATTCATATGTGATATTGGTCTTTCATTTTTCTTTTTCGTACTGTTTATCATTATCTTTGCTTCATAAAGAGAACTGGGAAGTTTTTCTTCATATTTGTTTTTCTCAATTTGTGGAGAATTGGGACTATGCAGTCTTTGAAGTTTTGGTAGATTTGTGAAATCAAAAGGCTGCTGTGCTTTTTTTGTTGAGTGGCTTATTGATAAATTTCTTTATTTCCTCAACAGAAATCAATTAATTTAAACTTTATATTTCTTATAGGTTTAATTTTGGTACTCTGAATTTTTTTAGAGTATTATTCATTTCATCTGTATTTTGAAATTTATTTGCCAAGAAGTCTGCAAAGTAGTGCTTATGATTAAATGCTTTTTCTGTTTAAATGCTGTTTTTCTCATCATTTATTATTGTGTGTATTTGAGCATTTTGCTTTATTTAAGTTAGCTGGTGGATTCTCTTTCTGTTAATTTTTTAAAAAATTGATTTAGATTTATTCCTTAGATCTTCTGTTTTTCTGTTATCTACCTTATTAATTCCTGCTTTTATTCTTATTTCTTGCTTTGTGATTTGTTTTACTTTGTTATTCTTTGTCTGGTCTTTGAGCTGGGAATTTATTTATATTTATGTTTCACTTCTATAGATATATAGTATATTCATTTATTCATCCATCAGTGGATGCTTAGGTTGCTTCTACATCTTGGATATAGTGAATTATGGTGTAATGAACATGGTTTGCTATCTCGTGCTGTCTCTTAGAGATCCTGTTTTTTTGTTTTGTTTTGTTTTGTTTTGGATATATACCCAGAAGTGGGTTTGTTGAATCATACGGCACTTTTATTTTTAATTTTTTGAGGAACCTCCATGTTGTGTTCAATAGCAGCTGCACCATTTTACAACTTTACCAACAGTGCACAAGTCTTTTAATTTTTCCATGTCCTTGCCAACACTTGTTAATTTTTTCTTTTATAGTGGCCATCCAACAAGTGTGATATTAGTGGTTTTGATGTGCATTTTCCTGATGTTTTAGCAGTTTTGAGAACCTTTTCATGTGCCTATCGGCCATTTATGCATCTTTGGAGAAATGTTTATTTGAATCTTTTGACCAATTTGTAATCTTCCTTTGTTAATGAGTTGTAAGAATTTTTTTTTTTTTTACATTTTCTGGATATTAACCCCCTATTCTATGCATGGTTTGCAAATATTTTCTCCATCTTGATAGATTGTCTGTTTTACTCTATTGACTCCTTTCCTGTTTAGAAGTTATAGTCCCATTTGTCTATTTTTGCTTTTGTTACTTAAGCTTTTGGTATCATATACAAGAAATAATTACTCATTCCAATCTCATGAAGTTTTTCCCCTATGTTTTCTTCTAGGAATTTTATAGTTTTACTTCTTATGGTTAGGTTTCTAATCCATTTTAAATTACTATGTCTATATGATATATGATAAGGGTCCATTTTTATTCTTTTGCATATGGTAATTCAGTTTTCCCAACATTTGTTATTTCCTCTCTGTGTAGTCTTGTACCATTGTTGAACATCATTTGACTATATATGTGAGGGTTTATTCCTGGACTCTCTAGTCTGTTACATTTGTCTATGTATCTCTTTGTAGCTACTATCATACAGTTTTGATTACTGTAGTTTTGTAATACATTTTGAAATCAGGAAGCATGAAACCTCCTGGTTTGCTCTCTCTCAGGAATGTTTTAGTTATTTAGGGTCTTTTTAGATTCCATATCAATTTTAGAATTTGTTTCCATTTCTGAAAAAAATGTCATTGGGATTTTGATAGAGATTGCATTGACCCTGTAGGGAACTTTGCTAGTATGGACATTTTAACAATATTAAGTCTTTTCAAGCCCTGAATATGGGATGTCTTTCCACTTGTTTGTTTCACCTTTAGTTTCTTTCCCAGATGTTTTGCATGTCAAAGTGTACAAAACTTTTGCCTCCTTGGTTAAATTTATTCGTAATTATTTTGTTCTTTTTAATTCTCTTGTAAGTGGGATTGTTTTCTTAATTTCCTTTTTGGATTATGCATTGTTAGTGTATAGAAGTGTAACTGAGTATTGATTCAGTAACTACTGAATTTGTTTATGCCTTCTAACAGTTTGTGTGTGTGTGTGTAATCTTAGGGTTTTTTACATGTAAGATCATGTCATCTGTAGACAGAAATAGTTTTACTTCTTCCTTTCCAATTTGGATGCCTTTTATTTATTTTTTGTTGATCTAATTGTGTCTAGGAATTCCAGTGCTATGTTGAATAGAATCAAGAAGCATGGGTGCCCCTGCCTTGTTTCTGATTTTAGAGGAAAAGCTTTCGTTTTTTTACTGTTGAGTATGATCTTAGTTCTGGGCCTTTCATATATATGACCCTTATTATGTTTGGGTACTTTTCTTCTGTTCCTAATTTGTTGAATGTTTTTATCATGTAGAGGTGTTGAGTTTTGTCAAGTGATTTTTTTCCCCATCAGTTGAGATGATTATGTGATTTCTGTTCTTTATTCTGTTAATGTGCTATTTTTTTTATATTTAACAATTATTGCATTCAAGGGATAAATCCCATTTGGTTATGGTATATAGTTGCTTTAATGTTGGATTTAGTTTGCTAGTATTTGTTGAGGTTTTTGTATCAATATTCATCATGGATATTGGTTTACAGTTTTCTTAAAGTTTATTTGTCTGGTTTTGGTATCAGGGTAATAATGCTGGCTCGTAAAGTGAGTTTAGATGTGCTCCCCTCTCTTCAATTTTTTTGGAAGAATTTGAGTGGGCATTAATTCCTATTTAAATATTTGGTAGAATTGTCCAGCGAAGCCATCTGGTTGTGGACCTTTATTTGTTGGGAGGTTTTTATTACTGATTCAATCTCCTATTTGTTATAGTTCTGTTATATTTCTATTTCTTCATGATTTAATCTTGGTAGGTTGTATATATTTAGGAATTTATCCATTTCTTCTAGGTTTTCCAGTTTTTTGGTGTGTCATTGCTTATAGTCTCATGATCCTGTTTATTTCTTTGGCATCAATTTTAATGTCTTTTCTCTAGTATCATTTTTTAGTTTTTGACCCTCCTTGTTTATTCTTAGTTAAAGGCTTACCAGTTTTGTTGATCATTTCAAAAAACTAATTCTTGGTTTTATTGATTTTCTTTTTAAAAACACTGTTTTTCTATACCTATTTTGATATTTTTGCTCTAGTCATTAATCCCTACCTTCTTTCTTCTACTTGGTGTAGTTTGTTTTTCTTTTACTAGTTCCTTGATGTAAAGTTAGGTTATTGTTTTGAGATTTCTCATCTTTTTTAATGTAGGCATTTCTAGCTATTAACTACCCTCTTAAAACTGCTTTTGTTGCAACCCATAAGTTTTGGTATGTTATGATTTCATTTTCATTTGTCTCAAGGTATTTTCTAATTTCCCTTGTGATTCCTTCCTTGAGCCATTGGTTTTTCAACAGTATGTTGTTTAACTTCCACATATTTATGGATTTTCCAGTTTCTCTGCTGCTGTTGATTTCTAGTTTCATTCCCCTGTTGTCAGAAAATATATTTTGTAAGATTTTAGTTTTCTTAAATTACTTAAGATTTGTTTTGTGACCTAACATGTGGTCTGTCTTGGAAAATGTTCCACATGCACTTGAGAAGAATGTAGAATCTTCTGTATACCTGTTAGGTTTCATTGATTTTCAGTGTTGTTCCAGTCCACTGTTTCCTTATATATCTTATGTCTGGTTGTTCTACCCATTATTGAAACTAGAGTATTTCAGCCTCCTGTTATTGTTTTGTTACTTTCTATTTTTCCCTTCAATTCTGTCCATATTTGCTTCATATATTTGAGTACTCTGATTATTAGATATAATTGTTACATCTTCCTGGTGAAATGACCCTCTTTTTATTACCTAATGTTTTCTTTGCCTCTTGTGAGTTTTTTACTTAAACTGTGTATCATCGACATGAGTATTCTCACCCCTACTCTCTTTTGGTTACCATTTGCATGGAATATCTTTTTCCGTCCTTTAACTTTCCACTGATTTCTATCTTTATATTTAAGGCGAGTCTTTTGTACACAGCTTATAATTGCATTTTGATTTTTTTTCAGCTAGCCTATGTCTTTTGATTGGAGAGTGTGAGCTATTTGAACTAATTACTGATACGGAGAACTTAACAATTGCTATTTTATTTGTTGTTTCTCTCTGTTTTGTAGCTATTTTGTCTCTTTTGTTCTCTTGCTGCCTTCTTTTGTGGTTTTTTGAGTAGTTTTAGGTTCATAGCCAAATTGAGAGGATGGTATAGAGATTGCCCATATACCATTAGCCTTCATACATAAACAGCCTTTCTCCATGATCAACATTCCCCATACTAGAGTGGTACATGTGTTACAATTGATGAACCTACATTGACACATTATAATTGCCCAAAACCCATAGTTTGCATTAGAGTACACTCTTGGTGTTGTGTATTATGCGTTTAGACCACTGATTTTCTACCATTGTGCTATGCTGCAAGAATTTTTAAAACATGCAATACCCAACTATTTAGTCAGGAGCACTGACCTCTTTTCACTCAGATTGTTAAATACAGGAAACACGACAATAGCCATCTGGTGTGAATGAATCAAAATTTACCTTTTTTTTGTCAGATTAGCAAAAAATACATATATTTTGGTGTGCCACAGCATTTTAATAATGTGTGCCATGAGATGAAAAAGGTCGATACTCCCTGGTTTAGGCAAATGTGTAATGACATGTATCTACCAGTATACTTTCATATATAGTAATTTCACTGCCCTAAAAAATACTCTGCTCTATTTTACCCCATCTTCCTAACCTGTTGCACGGACTGATCTTTTTTAATGTCTCTGTACTTTTGCTTTTTCCAGAATGTCATAGCGTTAGAATCATACAGTATTTAGCCTGTACAGATTGGCTTCTTCCACTTAGTAATACGTAGTTTGATTTCTTCCATGTCTGCCTGGTTTTTAGTGCGATATAGGTTTCCCCACTATCCAAAAGTAGAGCATTCCTATGAAACATTTCATAATAGTGCAAAGGGAGGAGTATCCCCCAGTTTCTGTAAGTTCGCGCTATGCCACTTTGCTTTTATGAAGGACATGTATTAGTACCTGTTTTTGATAATGAAAATAAACCTGAGGACATTTCGCTTTGAGATAAAAGTCATTATTTTCTCATGTAGATCTTTGGTAAAAGCAAAGTGGCGTAACTCAAACGTACGTAAAGTAGGGGATTCCTGTATAATAGTTCATTGTCTGGATGTACCGTTACCTACTTATCTGTTCACCAGCTGAGGGACATCTCAGTAGCTTCCAGGTCTTGGCAATCATGAATAAAGCTGCTATAAATATCTGTGTGTAGATTTTTGTGTGGACATCAGTTTTCAGCTCCTTTGGGTAAATACCCAAAGAGTGTGATTGCTGGGTCATTTGGTAAGAATACATTTAGTTTTGTGAGAAAGCTGCCAGACTGTTTCCAAACTGACCGTACCATTTTGCATTCCCACCAGCAGTGCATGACAGTTCCTATTACTTCACATCCTCACCAAAATTTGGTGTTGCTGAATTTTGGCCATTTTAATAGGTTTTTAGATATCTCATTATTTTAGTTTGCATTTCCCTGAAAACTTACGATGTAGAACATCTTTTCATATACTTATATGTTACTGGTATATCTTATTTGTTGAGTTGTTTCTTAAGGTCTTCGGCCCATATTTTAGTTGGGCTGTTTATTCTGTTATTGTTGAATTTTAGGAGTTTTTTGTATATTTTGCAAGGATACAAAAATCAATACTCAGAAATCAGTGGCATTTCTATATACCAATAATGAACTATCAGAAAGAGAAACTAAGAAATTGATCCCAGTTACTATTGCAACCAAAACAGTGTGGTGCCTAGGGATAAATTTAACCAAAGTGGTAAAAGACCTGTCTTCTAAAAACTATAGGACACTGCGGAAAGAAATTAAGATACAAATAAGTGGAAGAATATATTGTGTTCATGGATTGGAAGAATTAACATCATTAAAATGGCCATACTACCCAAAGCAATCTATAGATTCAGTGTAATTCCTATCAAGATTCCAAGACGTATTTCACAGAACTAGAACAAATATTCTAAAAATTTATATGGAACCAAAAAGACCCCAAATGGGCCCAGCAGTCTTGAGAAAGAAGGACAAAGTTGGAGGGATCACAATGCTTGATATCAAACTATACCATAAGGCCACTGTAATCAAAACAGTCTGGTACTGGCATAAGAACAGATACATAGATCAGTAGAACAGAATAGAGAGCCTGGAAATAAACCCATGTCTTTATGGTCAATCAATATTTGACAAAGGAGGCAAGAGCATACAATGGAGTAAAAATGGTCTCTTCAATAAATGGCGTTGAGAGAACTGGACCACCCACCAATTTGCACCATATGCTAGAATAAACTCAAAATGGCTAACAGGCTTAACTATAAGTCACAATACCATAAAAATTCTAGAGGAAAATAGAGGCAGTAAAATTTCAGATATCTCATGTAGCAATATTTTTGTTGATATATCTCCTAGGAAAGGGAAACAAAGAAAAAAAAATAAACAAAAAGGGAACCATTGTATGGGAGAACATATTTGCCAATGATATATCAGACAAGGATTTAATCTCAAAATATATAGGTAACTCATACAACTCAACAGCAGGAAGACAAACAATCCAATTAAAAAACGAGCAAGGGACCTTAATAGACACTTCTCCAGGAAGGATGTGCAGATGGCCCATAGAAATATGAAAAATATACTCAACATCACTAGCAATTAGAGAGATGCTAATTAAAACCACCATGAGATACCACCTCACACCTGCCAAAATGGCTATCATTAATAAATCAACAAACAACAAATGCTGGCAAGGATATGAAGAAAAGGGAACCCTAATGCACTGTTGGTGGGAATGCAGATTGGTGCAGCCACTCTGGAAAACAGTATGGAGTTTCCTTACAAAATTAAAAGTTGAACTGCCTTTTGACCCAGTGAGTCCACTTTTGTGGGTACATCCAAAGAATCCCGAAACACCAATTCAAAATAATGTATGCACCTCTGTGTTCATAGCAGCTGTTTAAAATAGGCAAGTGCTGGAAACAGCCTAAGAGCCCATCAGTAGATGAGTGGATCAAAAAACTGTGGTACATGTACACAATGGAACACTGTGCAACAGTGAAAAATAAGGAACTTCTACCTTTTGTGACAAATGGATGGAACTGGAGACTATTACGCTAAGTGAAATAAGCCAGGCAACGAATACAAATACCATATGATCTCATATATAAATGAAACGTAAGGAATAAAATAAACGAAGAAGCAAAACAGAATCAGAGACACAGAAACAAGAAACAGACTGATAGCTGTTAAGAGGGAGGGGGAGTTTGGGAATCGTTGAAAGAAGGTAGAGAGATTACACAAAGAACATGCATGTATTACCCATTGAAATAAACACCAGCATGGGGATTGACTGTGGGAAGGGGTGCTGGGGTGGGGGGCAAAAGGGGGAAATTGGGACAACTGTAATAGCATAAACAATAAAAGAGAAGAGCTGGAATGTGGGGTGCATGTTCCACTTTTCCCTACTTCTACACCCTCCAAAGGAGAAGCCACAGCCAAGCTGAGCTGTGCCTGGCTTTGGGGAGAGGTTGTTACAGGTAAAGTGATGGCTCTTATCCATTTCATTGTGGCCGTTTTTGGCTTTGCGCTTGCCTATGGTACTGCATTTTTATTGGTGGCAGTTCTCATAAAGATATTTTGGTCTGTCTGTTATTTTTTATGTTGTTCTCTCTGTAGGGCAAATGGAAGCTGGGACTTCTTATTCTACCACCTTGCTGACGTCATCTTAGGTGATTTTTTATGTTGGTATGAGACATGGGTAGAGGTTCATCTTTTTTGTTTGTTTGTTTTTCATATGGTGGTATATTACCATTTAAAAAAAGTTTTAATTTCCTACAGAGTAATCTGGGTGCCTTTGTCAATACCAATCGACTGTGTGAAAGTGATTCTGTTTCTAGGCTGTCTGTTTGTTCCATTGACCTCTCTCTCTTTTTATACCAGTACCCCACCGTTTTGATTACTATAATTTACATTACATTTTAAAATCAGGAATTACTTTTGTATATCCATATGAATTTTAGTATTGGCTTAACAATTTCTCAAACATTCCTACTGGAAATTTTATTGGGAGTTAATTGAATCAGTAGATTAGGAGAGTTGACATCATAACAAAATAAATCGAATCTTCCTATCTACAAACGCGATCTCTCTCTCTCCATTATTTTGGATTTTCTTTATTTCTCCCAACAATGTTTTGTAGCTTACAGTGTAGCAGTCTTCCACATCATTTGCTAAATTTGTTTTAATTTTTTTGATATTATTTAAAAAGGAATTATTTCTAAAAATTTGCTGCCAATATATAAAAATATTATTGACTATATATTATGTATTTTATAATTTGCACACTGTATATTTTGTTTCTATATATTTATTTCAAATCTTGTAACCTTGCTACTCATTAATTCTAGTAGATATTTTGAGTATACCATAGAATTTTTCTGCAAAAGCAATTATATTATGTGAAAATGAGAGTTTTACTTCTCTTCCTTAAACTGCATCATTTATTCGGTTTTTTGGCTTTTTGCACTGCCTAGAGTTTTCATTTAGTGTTGAAGAAAAGTGGTGAGATTGAGCATTCTTGCCATTTTTTCTATTTTAGATGGAAAGTCTCACCTTCAGATTTAAAGTTAGTTGTAGGTTTTTGGTGACTGCCCTGAAGAAGAACCTTCTAATTTATTGTTTGCTGATAATTTCTTTTTTGAAAAAAGTGTTGATTTTAGTCAAAATACCTTTTCTTATCTTTTGAGGTGATTGTGGCCTATTTCTGATACACATTTATCTTTTTTTTATTCTCACTCATTTCTTGATTTGATTTTTAAACTTGCTAGTCAGTTCTATAGATTGAAGACTCCACAGTCAGTCTGATTTTATTGTCTCACATGGAGCTAAAATAATGCTATATACAATACCATATCCAAATGACCCATTGAATGTAGCTGACACTGAGGATTTTTACAGATTGAGTCATGAGCTAGGCATTCCTAGACAAATATTTCCTGGTGTTATTGACTCTCTGGGCTCTTTGGCATGAACTTTTTTTCTTAATAGCGATATATTTTGATTTTAATTCAAGAGTAAAATTGAAAATTGTGTGATGTATGGTAATCATTGTCGTAGGTGATTCCTTAGAATTGTGCATCCTTTTACTACATGTGTATGAACATAACATTCTCAGTAGGAACCTTTAATAATAATACTTTCTAATTTCAATTATTGATGTTAAGTTTTTTTTTTTAAGTAATTACGAATATGTTTATGAAATATCTGGTATTTATCTCATTTATAAACAGTTATTATATATAGACTATTTTGCTATAGTTTGAAAACACAAGGAATGGCATTTGAAATCAGCTATTTCTTAAATGAACAGCTTTGTTTCATTTTCTGCTTTTCTCCTTCATGCTGCAAAAGTCTGTGTACATAGCTATTGGTAGACTTGATAAATTTGAAGGAATTAATGAATTGTAACTATTTTTCCTCTTCCATAAAACGTAATGTTTCAATTGCCCTATCTCTGATTTCTTTTCACTTCAATGCTATCAAATATATAGGTTTCTATTCAAGAAGCATTTAGACTGAGTGTGATGATAAGATAAGCACACCGCGTGCACGAGTGCACGCACGCACGCACGCACGCATTGTTGTATTCACACGCAGAAGAGGCACACACCGGCTGAGACAGTATAAATCTACTCATTGTATCCTGTGCACTGCAAGTGTGTAGAATGTTAAGGAAGAGCATGATTAGAGATATTAGAGAAAAATTAGGAAAATTTTTATTAAGAATGTGTTATTACAAGAACAAGTAAGAAATATTTATTAATTGGAAAGAGAGAGTAACATAATTTTTGAAAATCCATTTATCTAGTAATAGCGTACTGAAAATACTTTGTAAACTGTAGAAGCCAGTAACACTGTTGAGGTTTTAAAAAATACTATTTTAATTATTAATTTTATATACTACAATATACTTGTGAATTTGCTTCTATTTTACCATATTTTACTAGTTTTACAAATTTTTAAAATATTTATTTCTCATTTCCTCCATGCCTTGATTATCTGTTTAGGGAACAAAGGACAGCATTCCTGTTGTTATCAGTTTTTCTGATGTCCTTTTCTAAGTATTAAAGAGAAAGATGGTGCCTTATTTTAACAATGTAGTATTTTTTCAACTTGATTAATGTTGAATTTTTTTAATTTAAAAGTTAGATTAGCATCTTTCAGATTGTAAGATTATTACTCCACATAAAAATAACCTAACAGGTGATCCTTATTCACATAATAAAATCTAAGTATTAAGTATCTGAGGTCGCAATGAACTCTTTACTGGGGGATCTGTATTTTTCTTGTTTTTGTAATGTTTTCATCCTCACATATTTCATGCATTGTATAACTCTATTGAGTTTTATAGGTACTTTTTAGCCAATGAGTGAAATCAGAGCTACTTCAGAGTTCATTTATTTATACTCTTTTGATTTGTCTCTGAGCCAAAAAAAAAATCATTGGTGGCTCCATTAGAAAACTTGAATATATAAGCCCAATATGCTGAGGTTAGCCTACATTTACACTTAAATATGGATTTCGTACTTGGAAATCCTGTAGTTTTAAAATGAGCAGAGTTTGACTTCTGGAATATATGGCTATCTAGAAAATAGAAGATGAGGTAAGATGAGAATCTGTTTATGGAAAACATGAGTTTTACATTTATTTTCTTCATTTTTCAGTTTGAATTTTGGTGAACATATTAAATATTCCTTTCATAAACAAATATAGTGAAAAAATGAATTCATTGTTTAAAGTTTAAATTGCCCATGAAACAGTTCTTGAACTTTAGTTGGGGAGTACTTTAATAAAAACATTTTAACATCTAATTATGAAAATTGTAGAAGTGACCCAAATAGTTGATTTTGTATTTTTATTTTATTCTTTTATTAACCCATTGATCTTTATTTTGTCTTATACCTGAAAATAAGAACAAAATGCGTGCTTATAGAGCAATTATTTTATTGAGGATATATTTTAAAAGTCAAGAAGTGAAGCTGCTTGGTAATGCTATAAATTTAAAACTGTCCTACAGCAAGACAGTACGATGCAAATATGACTTAATAAGATCACAAACTGAATTTCAGTGAAACAACCAAGATTTACATTAAATTAGGAATTTTAAAACTGATTTAGTTTGTTTTACTGAGCATTTGCTTAATAACATTTTGCCTTCTTGCAATCTTTTTAAAGACAATAATTCGTCTGTGAAATGCAGGCACATCCTCAGTAGAAAAATTGAAAGCAACAGCTCACTTTCTGAAACCACACATATAGCGATATAAAGAAATATTTCAGCTCTACAAAATTTAATAAATCATCCCATTTCCTAATTTGATCATATTAGATGCTGATGTGGAAGAAGCATTTCAAATACCATCTCCTCATTAATATACATCAGTCTGGGGAATAGAATGGAATACTTATGCAGAGATGTCACAGTTACTGTTTCGTAGTTTACTAAGTGGAACAGGTTGATGTGATACTGGGTGCTATTTGTCAATGTCTTGTTAAAATGGTTTGGGTCGAGTTATGGAGTCCAGAAAGACGGCGGCTGATAAATCAAAAGTGGATTGAGTGGACAGGAGGCAGTGATTGATACTGTGACAGGATATGAAGAAAGGAACCTTGATACAAGCATGCATGATATTGAATATGAGAAGGAAAATGGCCCTGGAGTATGGGTATTATTCAGGGAAATGAGAATAATAATATCGGCCTGAAAATATTGCTGGCTGAAGATTAGGATAGTCAGTATTAGAGCATAAATACTTTGTTAGAATGGTAAAGGTGAAATTATGTAAAAATTTGTGAGAGGACTATTTTAACCAATGTCTGAGGACTCCTTTTGATTATTTATTGTTTAAGGTAGTTTTAGCCTTGTTTATCTGGACTAATTCTTAAAGCATTTATTATAACCATCCTAACTGCCAGAAAATTAAAACATTTTTTTCTTTTAGACTATTTTAAAGAGTGTTTCCCTTCATATCTTGATGTTATAGAATTATGTATTCAGAGACTGAATTTGTATGTGTAAATAGTGTTTGCTATACATTGATTTAGACTTATAAAATTACATTGTTAACTTTAAGTGAAAATCTGCATTGTGCAGTTTTTATCATGTTTTATGTTAGTCATTTTGAATGGCAAATGAAAGATCCCTGACAGATGAGCCATTTCACAAAGATCAAGGCTGTATATACTGAATTTTCTTTTACTGAACTATCAGTGAAGTGTTAGTTGATGTCAGGACTTCTTGGGGGAATCTTTTGATTAGTCCTACTTTTGTCCTTGACAATGTATGAGAACTTTATTTTGCTTCCTCTCTAGAAGAGTTCTGTATCTAACGCTGGCAGAATAAGAGGTTCTTTGGAAAGGTATTTAAGTAACTTTTGATTATATAGTATATAAGAGACAAAGAGATGTGTAGGTATCAAATAATTATAACTATAATACTTGTCTTCATCATGCACAGTGTCTTTCTTCCTCTTAAGAACTTACACCTTATGGCATAATTTTTGTTAAATATGTATAGAAAACATTTGAAATGAAGTGTTGCTAATTCAGGTGATTGAAACCAGTAGCGATGAATTCATTGATAATTTTTTTCTAGCCTTTTATAAAAATACTAGTAAATGTATGTAGTTTTCCTGGATTTTTCAGAACTCATTTCGTTAAGTAAAAGTTGTTGTTTTGGGGTTTATCACCTCAGTATTTGATAAATGAACATCATCATGTCAGCTAAATAACTTAGTATTAGAAGTTCTTAACTGTGCTGTTCATTGCTACAAATTGTTTTATGAGGCCCAGGATGTGATTCTGAATATTTGAAGAGGAAAAATAGTGATTTCCAAATTACAGAATACATTTTTTATAGTTTTCTCTCTAATTTGTTCTTTAAATGGCAGCCAAAATGCAAATCTTCTTGTACCTCCCTTAATGCAGTGGTTTAGAATAAAATCCAAATGTTGATGGGCTGGAAGTACCTCTGTGATCTGGTTCTCCCTGCCTTTTTAATCACGTCTTTCTAATCTCAGTCTATTTATAGTTTCTCTACAGTTCTTTTTTCTCTCTCAAGGCCCTTGGACGGGTGGTTTCTTCTGCTTTAAATGGTTTTTTTCCTCTCATTATCTCTTACTCATCTTAGAGGGCTTGGCCTTAAAGACATTTCCATGGAAGGTCTTCTCTGTCCACTCAGCCATGTATACACTCTCCCACCATACACAGTATTCACTGCTTATCACCCTGGATTTTAGCAAGCTTGCTAAATTGATCCTAGTTACTCTTACAGAAACATGGGTATGCATTCAGTCTTATTAATTTTCAACTTAGGGATTGAGTTTTAAGTTCGATAATGATTCTTGCTTGATTCTCATTTCTATCATGGAAAAACTAATTTGAAATTATAGGAGGTGACATTAATGACAAATTAGAAATAACACAGAAAAAGTTCTGGATCAGCCTTTCTGAATATCAGTGCCCTCATTTTGTAAAATGAGTATTGAACTCATTCTAGCTCTAACTCTGTTTCTAAAATTGTATAAGAGTAAGTTTCATGATGTATAGTCATTTAAACAAAAACTTTGTTATCTCACTTTTCTCTTTTGACTGTGTTTTAAAAACTCTTAATGGATGTACCTGCTATTTTGCCATGTACTATGCTCCAAAAGAATAATTAAGCCCACTTCAAGGAACTAAACTTTTATCCACATTGCTGTTATTGTCTACTTGGTCTGTTTCTTCTTGCTTCCCTGAAGAGCTCTAGTTTGCTGTTTTTCTACAGAGCTTTTATTCTTTGTGCATTTGTGTTGGAAATGATCTTTTAATGAAAATTTCTGTTTATTTGATTTGTAACTTTAAGAAGTGGTCATGAGGCCCTGGCGAGGTATAGATGTAGAACTTGTTGGACTAGGTTATTTCAGACTATTTCTGTTAGATGAGGAAACGGAGATTCGAGAAGTTAAATCCAAAGTAACTAAGTCACAGTGGCAGAAATGGTTTTTTAATTGTGTGGTGATTTTATGGCTTCTATTTTTCGCAAGGTGGTTTTTTCCCTCCCCTCTAGTTTTTAAATGGGTGTAGATGATGCAGGATCAATAGAGGAAGAGAAAATTCTGGAGGAGCAAAGCTGGCAACATTGTTCTTGTACACAGTCTGAAAGTGACCTGTCTGATTGGGGATAATAAATTTAGCATAAAATGAACATTGTACATAAATATAAGAGGTTATCAGTATGTTTTAAAAATCTGCTTTATTTCTGTAAGGGATGCAGTTAAATAAATGTGTTTCTGCTGTTTGTTTTTTTACCTTAGATAGTGTGTATTTGGAAATTTATCCAAAATAAAGATGAAGCCCAGAAGACACTGGGTCTAACCTTGGATAAAGAACACTTTAATTCAGGCCACTTTTTATGTTTATTAATATGTCCTTGACTGGAACTAGCAGCAGTTTTACATGGACATTCAAAATTGGTGGATTTTTAATTATTAATCCTAAGGAATTAATGAGCTCATTTTAGAAAGAAGGTATTATTCCCTCACCCTACCTACTACTTCTCTGTTAAGGTGCTTTTTATTAAGATTTTCTAGATTTATAACATATAATCCAAACCAGGCAAAAGGTGAACTATTAAGGATTAGTCATGAAATCCCCCCACTTTTGAATAAAAAATTTAGTGATTTACACTGAATAAAAGATTTTATTTAGTGCTGTAGTATCGGGTCCATTAAATAATGAATGCTATTTTTTTTTATACTTTCCTTTAAGATTTGCCCTTCAATTTTTAGGTATTTTAAAACAGTTTTAATACTTTGACATCAAAGTTTTTTGTTCAGGTCCAAAAAAAGTACAGTAAAAATTAATTAGTTGTCATCACCTTCAAAAATTAGTAGATTAAGAATACCCAACATTTTCAGGGGCATAAATAAGAACTGTATTCCCTAATGACAAAGCAGATTACTTTTTTATAGACATTTCTTCTCAGCTTATTAACTGCAGTGCCATTCTAGTTCTGTTTTTGACCCACATGGGAGCTCTTTGCTGTCCAATGAAAGTCAGGGCCCAGATTTTCACCTATGATGGCAGCTGTGTTGTGGGGAACCCTGTCTGGGAGTCCTGAATTGACTGGATGGACCCATTATCTCTTAGCGAAGTTATCGTTACCTTTCTGGTTTTTAACCAGGTTTCACTGTTGTGCAGATTGCGGTCATGACTCTAAACAGCTGAGTGATGATCTGTCCATTTTGATTTTCCATTGCTCCTCTTCACTGGTATATATAACCAGCAACTGACTGTACTTTATGCAACATATACTACATTATCAAGTTAAAGACATTTAATACATGCTTTTTGGTGAGGTAATTTCATTATAGCAGAGGCTAAATTTCTTGTTGTCTATTTCTTGTGCCTCATTTATAGTGGAGCGATAGAGGAAGATGAGGAGAATGCGGTGTAGTGGATACTTTGTTTCCTGGGGAGAGCCCAGGCCAGAATTTACCCTGGTGGGCTGCCACAGGCACTGCTGTTGGATATAACTGATGGCCAGTGCATTTTATCTTTGAATGTTGGCTGGTTCTTAAACCAGTCCCTTGCCCTAGATGAGCTTACTGTGACAAGATTTCTTTTTTGATTGATTTTTCTACATGTTCATTCACATCATCATTATATAAACCAAGGAAAAAAGTAATACTTTTTATAGCTCATGATTTGTGTAGTAGATAGGAATAATTTATTGAGAATGAAATTATTTCCCCTATACATCCTTGTGAAATTGCAGGTCGTAGAATCTTGTCCCCCAAATTGATAACAATTAGTTAAAATACCAAAGTGATTTGTTATAAGTAAAGGAGTCATTAATTATGCCCTTTACTTTTACTTTGTTTCTTCTGTATGTCATTCACTTTTTGGTGACATTGTAAAGTATGTATTTACAAATCTGTTAAAAGATCATCATATTTGTTCTGTTTTCTAGAAATACTACTTAATATTTAATGACATTTTGTTCTAGACCTCACTATTTATATTTATTGAGAATGACTGTTTTCATAAACATGTTTATCTTGTGGGTGCTATAAGCTTTACAATTTACAACTACAACTGGAAGTGTAACTAACACCCTCTGTAACCTCATATTAAGTTGGATCCTCCTAATAGTTGTGAATTCCAGTAATTGCTTGAGGGTTTTTAAAGAAATACTTGGAATAAACTTTGTATTCACAGATATTAAATATGAAATTAATATATAAGGATACTTTTGCCAAAATCAATTTATTTATTTATTTAATTTTTAGGAGAAGTGACATAATCTTAGGTGTGGTTTTAAAGGGCCCTTTGGTGACTATGTAGAGAATAAACTGTATAAACTGTAGTGCAGCAAGAGTAGAAGCAGGCAGACCAGTTGTGAGTCAGTGTCTGAAGTCCATGAAGAAGATGGTATCTCAGTGGAGTGTGATATGTGAAGAAGTGAACAGAAGTAATGGGACTTGGTTATACATTGAGAGCAAACTCAACAAATGTTTCTCATGGGCTAGATGTGGGAGAAGCTGAGTTGAGGAAAGGATTTGAAAGAATGGAGCTCTGACTGAGTAGCTCAGTTTGTTGGAGTGTCGTCCCATGCACTTAAAGGCCACAGGTTCGATTCCTGGTCAGGGTATATATACTTAGGTTGAGAATTCAGTTCCTGGTTGGGGCATGTACAGGAGGCAGCCAATCAATGGTTCTCTGTCTCTCCTTCTCCCCCACCCCCTTCCTCTCTCTTTAAAATCAATAAAATAGATCTTCAGGTCAGGATTTAAAAAACAAATGCAAAAATGGAGCCATCTAGAGTTTTACAGTGCACAGCCTTCATCTGTGCACAGGCTCTGATTGAGCTTTAGCCAAGTGGGTGAATCTTGGTGGCTTCAGTGAGCAAGGTAGTGAAGGATAGGCTTTATTTTTTAAAGTTAAATACGGGAAGGACATTTTTGCACTCTAATCTTTCACCCATAAATTTTTGTTGAAAAATTTAAGGTTTTTCCTCATAGAATTACTGTGACAAATACAGAGCATTTCGATATTATCCACTCTAAATTATTTCTTTCAATCAAGATGTTTTTTTTCTTAAATTTCTATTGTTTCTGTTATTCCATTTTATTTTTTTGTGAAATAATTCATGTTCACACCCTATCCCTGCGTCTTGCCTTAGAAATTTGTGCATATTGTGCCAGTTATCTTTCAGCATTATTTCCAGGCTGAAGATTCTAAAGTTTTATAGTTCACCTTCATATGGAAGGCCTCCACCCCATACCTTCCTAATAATTTTATTTTCACATACATGCATTGTCTGGTTCTTGTCAAAAGAAATAGACTTAGGTAGTATTTTCTTTTCTGTTTCCAATATGCTTTCTGTTAATGGCCACTATTACAGTTGGCCTTTCTGAATATAACAGCACATTGGAAATGTTACTCTTCAGGAAACAGTGTATAATGACTACCAGATCTCTTTCCAGATCACTCTTATTTTATGAGTATAGTAATCCCTTCTCATTTATGAGTTTGCCTTATTTGAAATTCAGATATAATGTAGATTTACTCCTGTACTGTATATGTTTTTCAGAACCTCTGCTGGACATCTGGGTCACTCGTTTCCACCTTTGTTCTTTTGCCAGTTGCTTCTTAGACAATTGGTCACATACATATTAAGTGTCATGAAAATATATTATATTTTATCATTGAGCTATGTGTATTACCATGTGGTCTTTGTAACCCTTATGATATTGGGTAAGAAGAGATTAAAAAGAATGTTGTTTGTGCTGTCAGAGCTATTACTGCCAAGGTAGATGTCTAGTAGTGCTACACATAAAGTGCCATAAAGTGTAAAATGAAAGGCATATTGTCAGCACAGACTCCAAAGAGTGTGAGACTTTCTGCCAAAAGGGGTTTAAAATGACCCTCCCATCATGAAGCTTATGGAATACAGACTAAGGAAGCCAAATTCTCAGGTAAGAGACCAGGGAGCCACAGTACCACAAAGCATTCCTATTAATTTGTAAAACTAGTAACTAGAATTTTGTAACAAATGTTTTTTTAAAAAGCAAAGCTTTTTATAGAAATTAATAGGTACAGATTTGGTTTATAAAATCTATTTTCAGAAGGTATATAAGCAAAGTCTGAGAATGGACCTTCAGATGAGTGGTGAATGAATTCACTGTAACCAATAATAAAGTGGAAAGAGGCTTTCAAAAGAAGTCCACAGCTTGTATTCAATGCTTCATTCAAAGGATAGAGAAAATTTCAAGTTTATTGGCTGTCAAAAGCAGCACAATTCTGTTTAGCAGTTGATTCTTAACCTTTCTTTGATCATATCAAATGTAAAGAGAGATGTCAAAGGAAGAATCTGATGAAAACCATGGTCTTATTCCCAGAAAATTTTATATATTTACAAACATAGTTTTCCATGTCCTTTAAGAGTGGATCGCTGACATCCTAAAACTTCATGGACTCACTAAGTGTGAGCATTTATGCCAATGTCAGAAATATTCAGGCAGCTTTCAGAATCAAACTTGAATGACTATGCAAATATGAGTATCTATGAGCTAAGGGAGGTGGCCCCAGGAGTTACATATTTCCTTTCCTTCCTATTTTAACCTCACTATTGTATACTTCAGCCTCAATAATTTAAAAAACAATTAAAAACTATAGCTTATTTTCAATTTAGGGTAGGGAAGTGGCTTTGGTACCCATTTAGTGGGTTCTTTGTTTCCTATATTTGTATTTTAGTGAATGTTTGTGAAGCATATTTATGAAGCTTTATAGATTGTCTTGTGATCTGATTAAGAAAAATAAGATTATGAGTTTCTTGTTTAAGAATTCTCATACCATGAGGATTTTCAAGAAGTTAATTCTGGGACATCTGGTCAAGATGGCAAATATAGACAGACATGGCTTGCCTCTTCACACAATGGCATGAAAATTACAACCAAAATATAGCACAACCATCACTGAGAACTGTCAGAAATGGAATTGAATGGAAGTCTGACAACTACGAAATCGAGTTGAATGGAAATCTGACAACTATGGAATTAAAGAAACCACATCTGTCCAGACTGGTAGGAGCGGACCAGACACAGAAGAAACTGGTCACCCATGTGTGGTAGATAAAAATATGAGAGGGGTACCTTGGGAGTGAGGAGTCTCAGCCCCACACCAGGCCTGCAACCTAGGGTTCCAGAGCCAGGAAGATAAGTCCCCATAACTTCTGGCTGCAAAATCCAGCAGGGTTTGAATCTGTAGAAGAAACTTCTGGAGCCCCAAGCAGTTCCTTTTAAAGAACCCACACATGGACTCACCTACTCAGACTTACTCCCTCTGAGCTCCAATACTGGGGTAGCAGCTTGAAAGGCACCAGTGGCATACAGGGAGAGACTGAAGTGCCTGGGATCAAGGTGAGCAGAGTCCATTGTCCCTTTACTAAACCCTCCCCCCACAGAGCCCCAGGATGGTGCTGTATCTGAGACTATCAACTGGCTAACACTGTTTGACCCACCTTGGAGATCCCTAGAGACTCTGCCCAACCCAACTTGCAGCTCACCCAAACTGCTTTTCCATATGAATGGCGAATCTTGGCTCAGGCTGCACAACTTCCTAAATCCTATCAAACAAGCAACAGCTGACTTCAGTGAGCCTCAGGCCTAGCACTAGCAGGGGGCAGCCTAGATTCACAGCTTGGCTTTGCATGGGAATCGCCAAGCTCAGCACAAGTAGCATCCATCTCAGATTGCTTTATCGCTCAGGCAGTGTGGCCCTGGGCAAAACACAGGTAGGGGCTGACCTTGGCCTGCATCACCCAGGATATCCTAGGGCCAGCACAACCAGTGGACAACTACAGACCACCCTGGAGTACCACCACCCTGGCTCTGCACAGCCGATCCCCCATGGAGGGTGGATGTTGGTGGCCAGAGGTCAAAGCCAGTGCTTGCAGCTGGCTGGCCTAGGTAAAGCCTTCCCATTGATCTGCCAACAGCAACCAGGGCTCAACTATAAGAGGAGCATGTAGTCAGCCCACAGGAAGGTACCTTGAGTAACTGACTTGGGTGATAAATAGGGGAGGCCGCGCCACTGGGCCCTACAGGACACCTACTACATTAAGCCACACTACCAAGGTATGGAGTCAAAGCAGCTCTACTTAATACATAGAAACAAACACAAGGAGGCTGCCAAAATAAGGACACAAAGAAACATGGCCCAAGTGAAAGAACAGATCAAAACTCCAGGAAAAGACCTAAATGAAATGGAAATGAGCAATCTAGCAGATGCAGAGTTCAAAACACTGGTGATAAGGGTGCTCAAGGAACTTAGTGAGGACCTCAACAGCATAAAAAAGATCTAGTCAGAAACGAAGGATACACTAATGAAATAAAGAACAATTTACAGGGAAATAACAGTAGAGTGGATGAAGCTGAGAATCAAATCAGTGATTTGGAACATAAGGAAGGAAAAGACAACCAATCAGAACAACAAGAAAAAAGAATCCAAAAAAAATGAGGAACGTATAAGCAGCCTCTGGGACAACTTCAAGACATCCTACATTCACATCATGAGGGTGCCAGAAGGAGAAGAATAAGAACAAGATATTGGAAATCTATTTGAAAAAATAGTGAAAGAAAACTTTCCCAATTTGGTGAAGGAAATAGACATGCAAGTCAGGAAGCGTAGAGTCCCAAACAAGACGGATGCAAAGAGGCCCACTCCAAGACACTTCATAATTAAAATGCCAAAGGTTGAAGATCAAGAGGGAATCTTAAAAGCAGCAAGAGAAAAGAAGTTAGTTATATAGGGGAGTTCCTGTAAGACTGTCAGCCGTTTCTCAAAAGAAACTTTGCAGGCTAGAAGGGACTGGCAAGAAATAGCCAAAGTCATAAAAAGCAGGGCCCTACAACCAAGATTGCTCTACGCAGCAAAGCTATCGTTTAGAAATGAAGGGCAGATAAAGAGCTTTACAGACAAGAAAAAACTAATAAAGGAGTTCATCATCACCAAACCATTATTATATGAAATGCTAAAGGGACTTACTTAAGAAAAAGAAGAGGATCAAAACTATGAACAATAAAATGGCAAAAAATATGTATCTATCAACAATTGAATCTTAAAAACAAACTAAGCAAACAAGAAGAAAAGAGAATCATGGATACAGAGAATGTTTTGATGGTTGCCAGACGGGTGGAGGATACGGAGGAATGGGTGAAGAGGTGAGGGGATTGAGAAGTACATAAAGGTATTTACAGAATAGCCATGGGGATGTAAAGTACAGTATAGGGAATGTGGTATCCAAAGAACTCACATGCATGAACAGTGGTGAGGATTGCCTGAGAAATGGGGGGTGTTGGGTGGAGGGGGACAAAAGGGGAAAAATCAGGACAACTGTAATAGTATAATCAATAAAACATAGTTAAGAAGTTAATTCTGACTGAGAGAACATTTTATTATCCATGAATTCTGTTATATTGTAATTAGCTTCATTATAGGTTTTTATTTCTTTGTATAGTCTCTCAAAGTTATTTTATCTTTTGCATTTTGTTAAGTTTGACCTCTCTGCGACATCTTCATATTAGATGTTAATATTTATTATTCTAGAAACTTTAAAAATATTAAATGAGATTAATTCTATAGTCATTTTAGAATAGTTCATTGTGGCGTACTTTTGTTGTACAGTTGACCCTTGAACAACACAACATGGGTTATTGGTACCACCGCCCCATGCAGTTGAAGATCTGTGTATAACTTTTGACATGCCCAGAACTTAACTATTAATAGCCTTCTGTTGACCATAAATCTTAATAATAACCTAAACAGTTGATTATAACGTATTTTGTATGTGTCTTATAATAGATCTTATAATAAAATAAGCTAGGAAAAAATTTTATTAAAGAATTCATAAGGCAGAGAAAATACCACTTACAGTATTTATTGAAAAAGAATCTGCATGTAAGTGGACCCATACAGTTCAAACTGGTAGTGTTCAAGAAACTACTGTATTTTATTTTTTGTACTGACCATTGAAGGAAATGCCATTTTTTTCCCAACTCTCCTTCATCCATTGTGTGTCAGGTTACTTGAGCTTCCCTTAAGATAGGGATCCAGGCTTACTCATTTTGTATCATCAGTTTCTAGTCTGCTGGTACTTGCCTACTAGTAGATTTCAGTGAATGCTAATAGTTGCTTCAGTGGATTGAGTGTATGATTTTCTCCATTTCCAACACAGGTATTTTTAAAAATTATTCTGCTTTGGGACCTTTGTTTAGGAGGTTTTTTTAACGTCTTAGAAATTACCTTTATTTAATCCTCTTTCTCTCCAGAAGAAGAGTCAAATGCATTGTCAGGTATCTGCTAGACCGAATCAACTTTAAGCCTGATTTCCAGGATTTTGGTTGCTAAAATGATGGTTGATTGCTTGGAGTCTTGTGAGGGGAGGGAGTGTTACAGAAAAATAATATTAATATGTCTTTAAAGATTGTAAGATAGAATCTTTAAAGAAGATTCAGGTTGGTTTTAAAATTATTCGTCATATATGGCCTTATTATTTTAGAAAAGATTGGAGAATGGTATTATTTGAAAAAAAAATAATGGATTAAATATTATACATCAAGCATTTTTATTTTCTAGTTGGTGGTATGGTGTAGCCCTTTGATGTCACTTCAAGGATGAAAGAAGTAAAATAGTTACAGCATTGTTTATTTTTCTCTTAAATGAAGAATATTTTTAAATTCACTTTTATTATTTCAATTCTTAGAAAACAAGGTTTGTAAGTGACTAAGTTCATGTCTATCAAGAAATCAGTAATTTGAAAAAGTTCTTTTTTTTGTGATAGTGATTGCATTAAGTGTGTTACTATTATAGTACATTATTCCTTTAATTTTTTAGCAGTCATGATCTTTGATATTCTTAAAGGAAGCAACAAGCAAACAAAAAACCCCCAAAACAAAAAACTATGAACTTCTTGAAAATCATAGGTAACAGAGTGGAAAGGAAGGCAGCAGAGAGGGCTTCCATGATATCCTCAAGCTTTATCCACTGAAGAGGATACCACTAAGCTCTAATTGACTACTTTGGGAAATTAAACTTGATATGGCAAAGCCAAAGGCTCTTAAGTTATCATTAAAGGCACAAGTCTGCTACCCCGATGGCTTTTATTATTATTAACTTGGGGAAAGCTAAAAATATGACACTGTGAATCTGTGTAGTTAACTTTGAACTACATCTCTATGGCTTCCTGATACTCCTTTTAAAAGTACTTTTTAGCCTTTCCCTTGTTGGCACTTTGTAAAAATCTGTCCAAGAATACAAGTTAATGGGTTTTATTTTTAAATTTTAATGAGTTGTAGATAAAATAAAATACTTTCCTAAAATGATTTTTCAGAAATGTAAATTTTTCTAGCTAATTCGCTGATTTTTTTTTTTTAATTAAGAAAATTTCAAACCTACTCCAGAGGAGAATCACATATTACATACCCATTACCAGGATTCAACAGTCGCTGAGGTCGTTGCCCGTGGCTGTGGCTCCTTGTGCAGGTGGCAGTGGGGGTGGTGCCCAGGCTGCTGCCGCTCCCGTCCCCAACTCCTTCCCCCTCTTCTCAGTTGGGGCACTGGCTTTTTTCACCACTTACTGTTTATATTGCATCTCTAAAAAATAAGACAAATTTCTTAAAATGACACAATGCCATTTATTTAAATTTATGTTTTGGTACTCATTTTCTGGCCATTTACTTATATTCTTGTATAGCCCTCCCTTCATGTCCAAGCCATTTTCTTGCTTCAGGAAATCTTTATTCCGTATCTTCAGATTTCTGTCTTTTTTTCCTGTTCTCCTTTTTCCAAAGGGATTAAATTGATTCTTGATCACAAGGTATCAGTTTTTATTTCTATTATAACCTAGAAGAAAATAGAAAGACTACTTTTTCATGTGGTTAAGTAGTGTACAGTATAAACAGCCTCCAAATAACATTAAAAAAATCATCTTTCTTAAATGATACGTTGTAGTTTGTTACTACATGGCTGGCTTGTTCAAATTTTTTTTTCAGATTCAAAACTGTAACGTTCAGAAGCATTTACGTCGAACTGTGTGAGAAATTCTTATATGTCTGTGTAATAAAACTAATTCTATCTTATATAGTCTAGGAGTACTTCTCAAATTATCTGTGGTAAAGAACATTTTCCTCTTAAATTTTCAATCTATTGTAGAATAATATTTTTAAAATGTAGTTATAACAAATCACTATAAAAGTTCTAACCTCTTAGTCTCAATTTCTTTATTTTTCTATTGTGAACTATAATTATGATTGTTTATGGGCCAGCACTGGTCTATTTTTGAGCTCCTTGAGAACAATGTCAATGCCATATTAGTTTTTACCAGAGTGAACAACCATACTGGCTTGCCTGCAGCTCTCTTTGTTTTAGCACCGAAGTTCTGTGTCCCAAGAAACCTTTTAATTTTGGGCAAAGCTGGATGGCTCCTCACTTTATTGTTACTGTTAGTGGTTAGCTGGTAGCTAGCACTTAGTAGTTAAGTGACTAGATTTGAAAGTCTTCTCTTTTTTCAGAGAACTGACATAAGGATCAAATGATGTTTTGTGAAAGTATTTTGAAAACCATAAAGGCTGTACTAATGAAACTGATATTGTTCTTCCCATCCTTTTTCTCTTGGAATTCATCTCTGAGCTTGTGTGGGAAGTAATTCGGTATACAAGAACTTGGTTACTCAGAATTTATTGTTTGTATCTGTTACTTAAAGTGAAGTATATATGAACATATGTTATCTTTTAAAGGTATTTCTTCTTCCAAGAAGGAGGTGAAATTTGAACTAAAATTTGAATTGTGATCCTTTAGTCTTAGACTTTTACATTTAATATGGATTTTAGTGATGTCTGAAGAGCTGATTTCACTTTTGAGTTGTGCTTTATTACTTTACACATTTTTTCCTAGGCTAAAAGCCACTTTATAGGATATTTTTAAATTAAGATCTGAGTAGATCTAATAAATCTAACACTTGGAAAATCTAGACTAATAAGTACAAATATTACCACATAAGCCCTACATGTACGTCGGACTTGCTCTGTAGATTTCTCAGGTATAATAGGGTCCTGAGGAAAGCAAGTGAAAATGTCCAGATAACCTGCAGCTGAATTACCTCTGAACAGCCCCTTTTTAAAGCAAGTTCCTCTCTGTACCTTCTCTATTTTTTGGTGGCCCCATACTTAGATTTATTCTTGGTTACATTTGCTTATTTGATACTAAAGTACCTCTTCTAGACATTCCCTTAACCATCAGTGTGATCTCCAGCCTTTTCTCTTTGGAGGAAATTTGAGAATGTGTTTGCAACTCTCTCCTCCTAGAGTTGCTAGTTAAGGCATTTTTTCCCCCTGCATTTATTGGTTATTTACCACTTGTTTCTTTTCTTGAAATATTTTTTATTTTTCATTCTTAAATAAAACTAACAGGGAAAGGCAACACTCTTGCTAACCACATTTCTGATGTAACTAAAGAAAGACAATGTGGCATGGTATTGTGTTGCAGAGTAATACTGTCACTTAATGAGTGCTTTTAAGAGTTCCCTTGAGATTGCTAGAAAGCTAGGGAACATGATTCGAAAGCCACTGTACTAGGAATAAGTAGAGAAGGGAGTTAGTTGGTAGTCGTGCCCCCTTGTTCTTAGGTCTTGTTGGATCTTACAATCTAGGAAAGATTGGTTTTGATCAGTTTGAATAGGTGTGACCTTTAAAGAAAGCTGAATACCTCAAGCATCATGTTGATTATGTCGAACCTTTACTAGAAAGTTTTGTGAACCAAGATCATCTTCTTAAATTTAGGGGTGCGTTTTTGAGAGATTTTACAAGTCTCAATTATTACTGGCATATAAAACCTCTTTCTTGTCTGTGCCTAATCTGCTACATGATCTTAGGTAGATTAAATTTATATGATGAGAAATCCTAGGGTTATTATAAGATGAGATACATGTTTGCAAAATGTATTGTCTTTAAAAATACCATAATTCTTTCTTCTCTAGCCATATCCCTACCAAAACATAACAAAATCCAAAACTGAAAACAACTTGAATCCTTAAGTGTATCCTGTTTAGCAAGTAGAATTTCTTAAAAGTTAGATGCCTCTTGTCTGTTATTATTGAAACTTTACAAGGAATCCAGCACAGTTGTAAGGAGTGAAGAAAGACTGGATAATTAAAAATTGAGATTATTACTAGTGAGCAACAATAGTAATAATGCATACCAATGAAATTGTTACTTACTAAGGGCCAGGTGCTAATATAGAATGCTTAACGTGTGTTCTTTTCATTTAATCCTTAGAGCAATCACGTGGGATAGGTCTGGTATCATGATTTGCTGATTAGGAAGCTGGGTCTTATACTTACTTTTATCAAGTTCTCATAGTAAAAAAAAGAGCAGAACTGAGATTTTTGAAGACAAACAGTATTCTGGCCCCAAAGCCTGGGACTTTTGACAGTTCAGTGCCTTTTTTTTGGTGGTGGTTGCAGAGTACAGCAGGTCCTCAAATAACATGTTATTTTCATTCAATATTATTTTGTTATAATGCTGTTGAGATGCTTTAGGAACTTAATTCTTGTTTATATCAGTTAACTTATGGTGAAGTTGGTTTCGTGATACGTCATTCCGATTCAAGTTGCAGAACCTATCGATGATGGTAAGTGATGACTTACTGTAAATTCTCCTTTCTGACAGTCTTGATTCTTGATCAGAAGGAGAACTGGATTGAATCAGAGAAGATCTTTCTCTTAAGAGACCCTGAGGTTCTGGCAATGTCCTTTCTGCTACACAGGTTTAGTCTTTTTCTACTACAGGAGAAATAATTAAAAACAAGTTATATATAGCCTACTTGGATTATCAGGGTTTGGGTTTTGCTGACTTTTATTCACTGTCTCTATTAAAAAGTAAGTTAGACCTTACTTTCAGAGAAGCTCAAAAATGCTTTCAGAAATATTTACATGTAGAATATTTTATGAGTAATCTATTGATTTAATGAGTTTTAGTTTTGAAATATGTACAGATACATTCAGAGCCTTAATAAAGTAGTATATGAATTCTCTCTTTGCTTTACACGTAGCAGTTAACTTACATGTGGTGAAGAAGTCCAGAGCTGTGCCTTAAAATAGTGTATTTTTAAAAGACTTACTTCACTTAGTATTCATTTTAAACATTTCTCTAATATTTTCCCAAGACAGCAAACTATGTACATTTCTTGTAGAACTGTCTTTTTCTCTCTTGTAATAGAATAAGTCTACCTGAAATTACTCGCCCCTCTTTCATTTTGGGCTGGCAGAACTCAAGCAAATGAGAAACAAACTAGGATCAGTAATTTTCAAAACTATGGCATATTTTTGATTTCTTTACAAAAAGGGATATCTTTTCCCTGCAGAAAACAGGCTTGAAAACTCTTTCAATGATGCCATCTTTTCTACTTTTTAAAAAATCTCTCTTTTTTTTGGTTCTTACTTAGAAACCAAAATGTTGGGTATAGAGGAATAATTGCCCAGAGACCCTCTCTTGCCTAGCAAGGCACAGCTGTTGTTGGCCACCCTGGTCTGAGCTGGCAGTGTGTGAAACTAGAGGACAGAGACGATGAGATGGAAGTTAGAGTGGGGTAAAGAAGGAATATGTGTTGATAACAAGGTCGCACCCAGATCACCAGTTCTAGGAGACAGGCAAGGTATGTGGTTTAGATGGGCTACAAAACTCTGAAGATAAGGATAGCCACTAGGGCAAACTGGAAATGGTCTAGAGAATCCCAGCACAGAATATGATGGCAGTTTGTTTCACAAGCTTGGTTACATAAAGGGGCTATTGTTGGTTTTGTTTTTTAAACTATATATTTTTTATTTTTTTGATTTGATCTCTATTGTATTTTTTCCCCATTACTATTTAGTCCCCTTAAATGCTGCCCCCTGCCCCCGCCCAGTAGTCACCACGATTGTCCATGTCTATGAGTTAAAGGGGCTTTTGAAACAGCAGGGTCAGTATCAAAGGCTGGAGAACATGGAAACCAGTAAGTGATTATGGAAAAATTAGGCTTTACCAAATACACTTTCACATATATTTTTGGTTTGTTCCTCATAATAGTTGAAGGAATTTTGATTTATCCCCATTTTATAGATAGATGAGGCAAGTTACATTGTCCAATTCAAGCCCTCAAAGCCCAGTTTGATTGCATCTATGTGTTTTTGCAGGGAAAGGAGGAGCAGAATTCAGGCGAGAGTAACACATTTTTGCAAGTAGAAGGGAGTAGAAATACAGCCTCTGGGTTTGGGTATTTTAAATGAAAAAGCTGCAGTAACATTAAAGAACTGATTATTTCATTACTCCATATCATGTATCTAAACAAACAAAAACAATGCAAATACAGGATAGGCAAAAGTAGGTTTACAGTTGTGAGTACATGAGACACAGAGCTTATCCATGTATTATTACTTATTAGTGTATTATTTTCCCTGTGAACATGTATAAACCTGTAATTGCCCTACCCTGTGTATATAACTTTAAAAGCTCATTTAAAAATTTAAAAACTTTTGAACCCTCGTCCACCTTTTTGTAATGTAGGTAAGATCCTTATTTAATTCATGAGTTGGTCATTTTTCAGTCATATTTTGTTTGTGTCTGAGCGTTTAAAAATAAACATGAACATCACGTAGCTTCAGTAATCTTTGCTTAATGCCTTGTGTGTGTGCGCACATGCATATGTGTGCATTGTGTTTACTTCATTCCTGTGAAGCTTTTGTCTTGTTTATTGCAAACTATGGTGATGAATGCAGTGATAAAACAACTGTTATTTAAATGTATCTATTCATGCTACATTTAATGGGAAGTCTCCATTTTGTATGTTTGTGAGTATGAATGACAAACCAAAGTCTGCCTTGGGAATTTTATAATGAATATGAGAGAGATCCTGCCACAGGTAGTTATTAAAATGTCCCCTGAAGTCTTTTATGGTGAATGATTGTCTTAGTCTCTGACCTTCCCTTCAGCCTCTGTTTTCTTTTTTTTTTTAAAGAAATTATCACTACCCCAAGCCATTCACTTATTAAATTTTTAAAAATAAATCCCTACCACTGTTTTAATTTGTACAATGAATCTTCTATATATATGTTTGTAAGTATTTTTTGAATCTGCCCTTTTCTTCAGAAATGAAAAAAGCATGTGTTGATAATTTACTACTATGTGTCACCTTTTTTTGAGGAAGGGATGAAATATATATGAAGAAAATAGGAAAGAAAAGATAGGGGAATTTTGCTTATCAAACAAGCAAAAGTCTGTTTTTCCTGTTTTGTTTTTCTTTTTTTAGAAAAAAAAGTGCCATCATTAAAAACTTAAGATTTATAGCAAAGAACAGAAAGACGATAAGAAAGATCTATGAGAAAGGGGAGGGTTCTTCTCAGACATGAAAATAGACATTCTGGAATTACTTTAACAGATGTTTATTTTTTTTAAAAGATTTATTTATTTACTTTTAGAGAGAGGGGAAGGGAGGGAGACAGAGGGAGAGAAACATCAGTGTGTGAGAGATACATGCATCTATTGCTTTTCATATGCGCCCATCTGGACACTTGGCCCCCAACCCAGGTATGTGCCCTGACTGGGAATCAAACCAACAACCTTTGGTTCATGGCGCTCAGTCCACTGAGCCACACCAGCCAGGGCACAAGTGTTTACTTTAAAGTTTAGTTGGGGGTGGGGGGTGGCGGGGAGGCATTGCCTATTTGCATGTAATAGAAACTTTGTGAAAATGTGTAGAAATTAAAAAAAAAATAGCTTGGCTTACAACCAAGAAGAAAAATAAAGTAGAAACTAAAATTTATTGAGTATAGACTATATGCTAGGAATTGGTGCTGTATTATCAGCATAGGTTATTTTATTTGTCACAGCAATCTTTCTAATTTTCTAAGTCTGTATTTCACCTTCACTTAACAGATGAGGAAACAGACTACAGAAGTCAAATAACTTGCTCATGCTTACATGGCTGAATCCAGAGATTCATAACACTTTGGATTTCAAACCCTTGTGTTTGCTACTTTCCCCTTTTGTCCACTAGGTTTTATTCTTTGTTCCCCTTGGCAGGGTGACTGGTTACAGAGCCGAAACCTTCTGATGTTAATAATGTCATTGCATCAGTCAGCTATTGTTACCATAATGCTACATTGTAACCATGTCAAAATTCAGTGGCATACATCAAAAAGATTTATTTCTTATACCAACATTTGTGAGACAACTGGGCCTCTTCTGATTTAGGCTGGACTCCTTGGGCTTGGGCTCCCAGCTAGGGGCTGGGAGCAGCTCTGCTCCTGATAGGTCTCATCATCCTTGGATCAGCAGCTCCTCCAAAGCAGAGTTTTCTTAGACAAAGGTCTCAGTGTTACTTCTGTGAGTTATTCATTGGCTTGATCAAGTCTGGTGATTAAGCTCAGTGTCAAGAATGATGAAGAATATTCTGCGTATGGTATGGGTAGAGGAAGTGACTCCGACTTTGTTCTGGATAATAATTGACACTGCCAAACTTTTGATGGCCCTTATGAAGAAAATGTAGCAGAATAAATGAAGCTCTCTTGTTAGTTTAATGCCTTATGTGGCTTTTCTAAATATAAGTTAATCATGTCTGTGAAAGATATTTAGGTTTTTACATGTGAAAACTAAGGTGCCTGAAGACTTAACATCATTAATTGGCACTGTACTGAGCTGTGGCTATCAGAAGTCTTCTCATAGAATATTATTTTTAGTCTGGCCTACTGATATGTACTTTCCTCTGTTTTACTAACTGGGGTGAAGAAAGGGCATGTTAATGCTATGTAATGGGTCACCATTATTTTTGTCATTAGTATCTGTGCAATGATAAAGAATTAGCACTACTTCCAATCCAATAGTTAGGGGAAAATTCACATCCACTTAGATCTCAATTTAGAGCCTAATCAAATTTATTAGGGATGTTAACTATTTCAATCCACTTAAATTTGGTTCATTAAAATCTAAGCTTTTGGATTGCTTGCTTTTTTTCAGCTTTTCATTTTTACCTATTAGGAACCATCGCTTCCAGTTCACTTATAGAGATAACACTGTTGACACAGGAAGAAATTTGTTTGCATGGAAGAAGTTTGTTTAGACCAAAAGGAAAATGAGGGGCTGACATTAACATTATTTTTGTAATATTGGTCAGGTAATTATAGGAAGCTTTGTTGTGTTACTAAAAATGTTCATTGGCTTTATTTTTTTAGATTTGATTATGCATTGTAGGTATCAGAGTGAAAGGAGAGGGTAGATGATGTAAATAGTCTAAAATTTGAACACTTTCAGGATAAACAGAAATGATGTTTCTTAACTCCTCCGGATTAAAAGAAAGAATAATTTCTAATCTTTTGGATATTGTGTCATCCCAATTTTACTCTCCTTTCCTTTTTCTCTTTGAAATAGTACTTTCTTTAAAAAAAAAAAAAGTGAATTAATTAATGTGAGCACTTCATGATTCTCATTTTGATTTTGGAGTATTCTAAAGCCAGACTGAGATCACTGTTCTGTGCCACTAGCTCAGATGTCATTGAAATGGTTAAAATTAAGAAGATAGGTACTCCAAACTTAATGTTCTCATAAATCCATTTATATACAGATTACATCTCTCTAAATTACATACTTTTTTAAAATTATAGTTACAACTTGGTGCCTGTGCTGTATTTGGCTCAGGAATACATTGGTAGGTGAGCCAAGAGATGTCTCCTCTGAAGGATCTTTTGGATATACTAGGGGACTGAAACTCTCTCTGGATGTTAAGGAGTACTTGATAAAGATCAAGATTATAGTAATTGGAAATTATAGCTAAAATCAACCTGCTTCTGTGTTGTAGCAGTGTTTAAGTTAGCAGGAGTGTTTTACTTTAAAAGACATAGACTCTTAACTCCATTATGGCGAAGCCCATGCCTGTCTTATTAACTCCTGTATCCTTGGCACCTTGGAAAGTTCCTAGAACTTAGAAGGATGACTGACTGACTGACTGAATGAATGAATGTCACTATTAAGTACATGAAATTTTCTCTCATCGTGAGTTTCCCCTCTACCCTTCCAGCAAATTTTATTAGTCTCCGTAATCAGAAATTTTAATGTGGGAGCACAAGCCACAGTGGATTTGTGTGAAGCATATTTTTAAAAGTTTATTCTAGAAAAATTTATGCTAAAAATTCACTTACTATAATTCTATATGAAGAAATTATCTTTTTAGAGTTTTGCTTGTAGTAAGAATATGGTTTTTAAAAAAATTCATAAATGAAACTGTTATGTAGGCTTATCTTACATGGAAAAAGACAAGGGGGTAAGATTAGTGAGCAACAGCAAATTACAGAGAAGCAGGAGACATCTATCATATGTGGAACTATAGCTTTATTAACTCAGGATTGTTACAAAAATAGCTTATCTTTTTATTGCAGGATTATACTGGTTTGATTTCCTAAGCAAACTTTTTCTTTTATTCATGGAAAATAAAATTTGATTAAAAAAGATTAAGGATAACTTTGTGTTTCTAAACTATTTACACAATTGTTTTAAAAATTTACAAAATTATAAAAATATTTGTTTACAAACAAAATGATTTTGCACTATATTTTATCTTTTAATCATAGCCAGCATTTAAGCAGTGCATACATTGTAGCACAGAATTATATTTCTGTTTTTAAAAAGCAGATAGACTGTTTCCAAAATGGTGTGGAATATTGGTCATCCCAGGATATGTGTACGTTTTTTCTTTGGAGGCTGACAATTTATACTGAGTCATTGCTTTATAGTTGGCAATTTAGCTAGGTAATCTAATATAAATTTAAATGCATTTGTTTTAATAGGATATTTTATCTTTCTTGTCTTATTTTCTCATTGAAGAGAAGGGGCAAAAGCTATGTTTGCATGGAATTTAAAATCACTTGTATATAGTACTTAAGTATATTACTCAATTTTTGTCAAAAAAAGATGCAATAAAGTTTTCCTATTAAGGTATTAAGATTATTGATTGGAAAAGAGTTTGAAAATATCTTTTTGCTTCTATTTCTTCCTATATAGCCTTCTTGAAGTTCTCTAAATTAGATTTTAAATGCCAATTAGGAGGTTGAGTATACTGAAATAAAAGCAAATGCAACCAAAATGGTCTCACCTTATGGCTAGTTAGGCTTTTGAGAAAATAAGTGGAACCTTTGCTCTGAGCATGGCTTTGAGAAAGATATTCATCTTAATGAACACATTAATTAGAACCATAACTATTTATAAGATAATTAGAAATGAAGCTTGGTAAACTGAGCTTTTCCTGCAATTAATGGAGGATTAATTACTGGAGGTAATGAAGTGGATTTTTAAATGCATTAAGGTGAAGTACAGAGATGAGCAAGGCTTTGTGATAGTTGCATAATTATTTCAGGCTGTTTGAGCGTAGCTCATATGAGATCGTTAATAAGCATCATTGCATCGTTATGTATGCACTTAAAAAGACTTACCACCAAAATGACTGCCTAATTATTTCTAATTGGCAGGACTCTGTGTAGACATTGAGCTGTTTGTAGCCATTTTAAGGTTCATTTAACTATCCTTGGGGCCATGTGATAGATGGAAAAAGCTTCAACTAACATGCTGGCCTTGGCTGGCGCCGTTAATCAATTTTGGTGGGCTTCAGTTTAAATGCATTTGCTCATGCAGAGGTCAAAACCTGAAGTAGTCCAAGCAAAGTTTTGCTTTTTGAAGCCACTTGACTGTATTCATTAGCAATTAGTAAAATAATTGTGTCTGTCACTATATTTGGATTTCCATATGACTTGGTATTCTTTTATCATTGTCTTTTCTTATTCCATATTTGTTCCACTGGAAACCAAATATTCTTCCAACAAACCCTTTTAGCAACTTCAGTGTAGTGGCATATGTTCCCATATACTACCTTTCTTCATTCATTTGTTAGCTTAAACAGTGTAGCACATTTCAACACAATCATCTAATTTGCTTCTGATTGATTGCTGGTGAAAGTTTCTACCGAAGGACAACATTTTAGGGCTTTTAAGGACATCTCTAAGGAATTAGTCATTAAGCATTAAGAGAGGAAGTAAGAAGTAGTCAAATCGAATTCTGACATTTACCAGAGTTTCGTAGTTAGAAGCATCTATATCTAAGATGTTGAAAGCAAAAAATATATCTATATATACCGCTCACCCCACAAAAGGGCACGTAATGCAAGCAAGTTGTGTGATGGGGATAAGCTGTGTAATGTCTACAGTTGTTTTTAAAGCTAACTCTTAAATAAGCATATTACTAATCTAGTGCTTTTATGGAATGAATTTAGAAATGTTTGAATGTCAATTTCAAATGATATATCTTTGTTTATAATATAATTGATAGAAAGTTTTTAATCTTATATCAGATTTAATGTGACATCCCATTAGCTAAGCATCTGTAATAGTTTTCAATGAGCTTGTTGTCCTGTTACACATAATCATAACCATCTGTGGGGTGTTGTCAAGGTAGATATGCCATTAGAGTGGTTTAAGAAAACAGTGGTGAAGCAAATTGTAGGCTAATAAAATAAAGATCGATTATACTTCTTTGTTATGAAAAATGTGGTTCTAATCATTTCTTTAATACTAATGCTTAATGTTAAAATTATTTATGCAGAATATTTTAAAGTATTGCCAACTTTATTGAAACTAGATTTATGTACTTAGTTCTCTTAACAATTTCATTATTCAAGAATTTGGGTATTTAAACGTCCATCAGTCAGTGCATATTTTTTAGTAACTGACTTAATTACTGTGGATTTTAGTCTATTGTTTCAGAATTTAGAAACAAATGGATTGAACTGCTTAATCTCTCAAATCAATCACTCTGTCCCCTGCTAGAATTATGAACTTCTTTTTAGTTTTTGACAGTTCCTTTTAAGTATTTTTAGCATAGAAGTTTAACACATATATTAAGAGAAAGAGAAAACATAAAGCTAGTAGATGGATTGTTTATAAGTATATCAAATTTTACAAACTTAGACTGTATCTTAACAGGATTTGTTTTGTCTTGGTTATTAGGAAATGCTAGTCTGTTTTTAAAGCATAGAATAAAAGAATAATGATTTAAAGTTTGGGATAGAATTGCCTTTTTATGCAATTAGAAATTCACTTTCTATATATTGATCAACTTGTCACAGTTGTTTTAATCATTTGATGTTATAAATTGAAATAGAAATTTCAGATCTTGAATAAAGGTCTGTTTTATTAGTATAGTAGTATATTTTCGAAACCCAGTTTTAAGTGGTTATTTTAAGGGAACTAGAATTGTGAGACTCTTCCTGATAAACCTAAGTGGGCAAAATGTTAATGTTTCACTTCAGGTAAGTCTTTTTTACTTTGAATAAGTTTGTGAAGAATGAATGTCTTTATGAAAGTCAGCAACAGTGTTCTAGAAATATAGGACAGTATTTTAATATTGTTGGCTTTAAATCAGCATATTGAGGTAAATGCAATCAATAAAATGCACACTATAAAATGCAATTCTGTGATTTTACACTATAGATGTATTAATATTTGCGAATTACATCATGAGAGAGAAACTGTTACTGTAGTATTCCTGTATACTTTCATTTCTTCAAGACCATAGACATAAGGCAGGAGTGCACATTGAGGCTTGCCTTTACTTGCTAGTTTTTGAAACTGTAGTACAATTATGTCATGAACCCCTGAAGCATACTGGAAGATAAGCTACTGAAGCAGAGGTGAGACATCCCAAGTGAGTTCCAGTAAATCTGTCAACCCACCTACTGTCAGATGTATGAGTGAGGCCATCCTCGGCCAGGGGTTAGCAGACTAGAGGTTATTGAGCTTGATGCCTGTTTTTGTCAATACAGTTTTATTGGAACATAGCCAAAGTTACTTGTTTATGTGTTGTCTGCGCCTACTTTGCTGCTACAGAGTTTAGTAGTTGCTACAGAGACTATGGCCTGTAAGCCAATTAAGAAGTTTGTTGATATTATCCTAGACCACCCCACTCATGCCATAGCCATCAGGTGACTTAAAGTGATGCCACTGACCATTCAGATTAGTTGCCATTTGAGATCAGATGTGATTTCTAGCTGATCTAGAGAATTATGAACAATAATACATTTATTGCTTCATAATATTATTCCTCTTGGCAAAGCTTTTGAGAAGTTCTGCCTAAGCCTTACATCTAGACTCATCACATACATTAATAATAAATGTTGTTTTAAGCGTCTAAGTTTCAGTGATTTATTATGCAACAAAAATTAGCTGATATAACACTGAAGTGTACCTGTAAGAGAACAAGAGTGATTTTTCCATGTAATTTGGTATACATATTAAAATATCTCATTGATTTTTATTATTATTTTAATTTATTGACTTTTTAAAACTGCTAGTTTTTTTCCACAAATTTTATTATATTAAAATGGACAGTCAAAAGGGTTTATTTTATTAATTGATTATTAGTCATTTAAATTACAGTGTTTACAAGTTCAGTTGTCAATTTTTGGTACAATGCTTCAGGATTTGTTATTAGATAATTACCATAATAGTTTTTTGGCTGTACAATTATAACTTTTATTAGTTGTATGTTTATTACTGTTATGTTGGAGGACATACTAAGAATATTTTTAGGGTCCATTATTGGATTTCTTGTATAGCTTACATGTATAGCTTCCATGAGCATTTGAATACATTTTCTTTGAATTCCTCCTAGAGGAAAAGTATTACCACCTTATTTTTCTGTTCTGATTGCCTTTTTTTTATGTTTGAGAATATTCAAAATTACATTCTGAAAGAAAAATTTCTCTGGCCTCAGGCTTCTATTGGTTTACCTAGTAAATGGGGGGCGGGTAGGAGTTACTCCTTTTGTTCAGACTCTAAAGTCTTTTTTATTCAGATCCTCCCTTTCCATAAGAGAGTGCTACTTCTATTTCTGTCTCAGTTGACTGTCACAGTACAGGTCTTTGTACCAGTAGCCACATAAAATAGTTGCCCACCAGGTACTTGTCGGGGTATAATCTCAAACTCACTGCTGTGCAGGACCTTTCAAAAGCTTTGCCAAGAAGAGTAATATTATGAAGCATTGCTTGAAGGATAGTGTATCTAATTCATTTTTAGTTTAAAATCTATCCCTTATTTAAGCCTAAGTCTTATATCTAGACTCATCATATTGACCTTCTCTGGAATTGATTTTCCTGATTGCCTTTTGGCACGTGGCCTATATTTAGTGAAGTTATTGCAAATTGCCCTGTGAAATTCATTAGAGGGTTTATTTTAAGGAAGATCTCAGGGTCAGGGATAGTTGTGTTTGACTTGAGAACCTGGTTGGTTTTTATTCTATGAACATTATGTTCTTTCCTCTTTTGAGTTAGCTGTTAGTTTGAAGCCAGTTTTTTGGTCTAACTGTGGAAAGTGTAGAGGTCTTATGATCTATTTTACATATTAACCTCTTTCCTGCTTCTGTCTTATTTTTATTTTCTTGTGTTCTTCCTTATTTTCCCCTTAATAATTTTTATGTTTATATATATTTATATATATATATGGAAGAATGTATGAGGGTATAAATAAGAAATTATACATGTGAAGTCCTTTAGATTTACGGTGCTTGAAGGATATATAGTGTATCAAGCTTGATAAGAAAAAAGTGCACTTAAGCCTATTTTTCTTACTGATTACAACTAAATTTTCTGGGTAAAATGCTAAGAGAAGCTACTTCACAGCTCGGAAATAATAGCAGGTGTATTGGGGAGGATAGACAAAACTTGAAGTGTGTCTCATATGCCGAGATGCTCATTTTTATATCATCTTTCTTGTCTCCTCTTTGGTCCAGGGAAGTCTCCTTTGCAGAATTGCGCAGCGGGCAGCAAACACTTTTAGAGAAACCTCAGATTTCTGACTAGAGGGATAAAAGATTCTCCTCTTCTTCTATCCTGAGGACAGCCCCAGATGTGGACTGTGGAATCTTTGTTACTATGTTCTTCTTCTTTTCTCTCAGTTCTCCATTTATCTTAGGAAACATTCTGTTCATGTAGAACTGCATGATGGCAACATAGGCAGCCAAAACTCCAAGGAAAACCCATCTTCACTCCCAGGGGACAAGATAAAGGAGCCCTTGGGAGCGGGAGAGGAGAGGGACAGTCGCAGTCAGGGGAGAACTGGAGAAAGACCCTCTTACTCTTGCGTGTTGCTGCGTGGGGCCTGGGCTCACTTCTGAGCTGCACATGAATAGACAGACTCAAAGCAGGATTATAGGAACTTTGAAAACCTAACCGATTTTGGAACTACAGCCCACACAAAGTAAGGCAAAACTTTTGATCTAACCCTAACCAGGTTAGTTGCCTGCTAAAACAAACAACAAAATCAACATTCTACAGAGGATTTTAACAGGACCCACAGTCTTGCAGCATAATTTTCAGAATGTCCAGGATACAAACCAAAAGTACTCAGCATACAGAGTATCAGAAAAATGTGACCAGTGTTTAAGGAAGTAGAAAACCAACAGATGCCAAGTTCAAAATGAACCAGATGTTGGAATTAAAGTCAGATGATGACTTTAAAACAGCTGTTATAACTATGTATGTGAGATAAAGGTAAACCCTTTTGAAATGAATAGAAACCTAGAACTTCTAAGCAGAGAAATGGAAACTATAAAAGAGAACCAAATGGAAATTTTAAAACCAAAAATACAGTATCTGAAATAAAAAAACTTATTGAAAGGACTCAATATTACAATGGAAATGAAAAAGAGTTATTGAACTTGAATATAAATAGATAGGATCCAATCTGCAGAATGATGAGAAATGAGTTTCTTTTTTTAAGAAAATAATAGATTGATTTACTCTTATCTACTTATATGAACCTCACTTTTTTCACTTAAGGATATATTTTGAAGATCATTACATAGGATACATATAGATCTGCCACATTTTAAAATTTCTCATAAAATATTGTATAGCTCTACCACAATTTAGCCTCACACAAGAGAAATGAGTGTTAAAAAAATGAATGAAAACTCAAGGATATGCAGAAGAAATAACAATTTCTAATATACATGTAATTATAGTTTCAGAATGAGAAGAGAGAGAATCTGATAGAAAGCATATTTGAGAAGTAATAGTTGAAATTTTCCAAAATTTGTTAAAGGACACACACTTTTAGAATTAAGAAGCTCAATGAATCCCAGCAGGATAAACTCAGAGAAAACCATGCTTAGGCATATGTTCCTGAAATTGGTGAAACGCGTGAGGGAGAATTGTAAAACAATTCTTCATTTTACTGTTGAATGAAGTATTTGTTTTTAACATATGGGAATTGTATTTTGACACATAAATATTCATTAATGTATTCCCTTTGTGCTTAACTGAGAAAAATAAGAAATGAGGAAAAGTGTTTCTTTTTGAGTGCAATTATGAAGATAATATTTTAATTTCATTTTTTTAATTTTTAAATCATGTTTATTATAGTTGTCTCAAATTTTCCCCCTTTACCCCCGTCCACTGATCCCACACCCAGCCGCTCCCAGAGTCAATTCCCACTCTGTCGTCCATGTCCATGGGCCATTCATACATGTTCTTTGTCTAGTCCCCTTCCCCTTCTTTCTACCATTGTCCTCTTTCCCCATCCCCTCTGGTCACTTTCAGTCTGCTCCATGTTTCTATGCCTGTAGTTTATTTTGTTCATTAGTTTATTTTGTTAAATAGATTCCACTTATAGGTGAGATCATATGGTATTTGTTTTTCACCACCTGGCTTATTTCACTTAGCATAATCTCCAGTTCCATCCATGTTGTTGCAGAAGGTAGGGGTTCTGTCTTTCTTTCCTTCTTCCTTCCTTCCTTCCTTCCTTCCTTCCTTCCTTCCTTCCTTCCTTCCTTCCTTCCTTCCTTCCTTAAATGCAGATTGATTTTATTTATTTTTTTAAGTATCAAAGTCAATTATAAAATATTAAAAAATTTAAAACCATTCTAAAGTCTCAGCAATTAAAACAGCATGACACCAGCACAGAAATAATCAAGTAGATCAATGATATAATGAGCATTCTATAAACAAACATATATATCTGTATAACAATGTAATACATGATTAAATTGATATTTCAAATCAATGGGTAAAATAAGGCTTATTCAACAAATAAGGTGCATGAACCACTATTACTTGAAATAAAATAAATATAGCGTCCTATTTCACACATTAAACAAGAAATATTCAGGTGAGTTAAAAATCAATATGTAGAATCTAAGGAGTTTAGGAGAAAATGCAAACTAATATTTTCTTACCCTGAAGTAAAATATTCAAACCCAGAAGCTATAAAGTAAAATATTGACCATATGACTATATTAAACATTTAAGACTATACAATAATATACATACAAAAAAAGATAAAGGACATGTAATAGAACGGGAAAGTATTTGCCACACATCTAAGAAGGTTTAATAGTTGGGTTTTGGTTTTTTTTTTTTTAGGGAAAAACATTCTACAAACCTTTAATCAATAAATGGATAAAAAATACCAAAAAGTCACTTAAAACTTTTTTAAAATAATAGAAATAGGCAGGAAATATCCAAAAAAACAGGTTTAGTTTCAACAAATAATAAAGGAATAATTAAAATAGCACATCATTGTCACAATCAGATTAATACATATTAAAAATACTGGTAATATCAAGTATTGGCAACTGTGAAAGGAACTGGGTATTCATAGACTCTTTTTCTTCATCTTTTTAAAGCAGTCCCTGTAGCTTATTTTGCAGTGCTGGTTTGGTGGAGGTGTATTCTTTTAGCCTTCTTTTGTCTGGGAAACTCCTTATTTCACCTTCCATTTTAATTGAGAAAGCCTTGCTGTTTAGAGCAGTCTTGGTTGCAGGCCTTTGTTTTTCATGACTTGGAATATTTCTTGCCACTCCCTTCTGGTTTGCAGCGTTTCTGTTGAGAAGTCAGCTGCTAGCCGTACTGGGGTTCCCTTACATGTTACTACCTGTTTCTCCCTTGCTGCCTTTAGGATTCTCTGTTTGTCTTTGATATTTGCCATTTTAATGATGATGTGTCTTGGAGTGGGCCTCATTGGGTTCCTCTTGAGTGGAACCCTCTGTGCTTCCTGCACATGTGTGACTTTTTCTCTCCTCAAATGAGGGAAGTTTTCCATCAGTACTTTTTCAAACAAGTTCTCTATCCCTTCTTCATCCTCTTCTCCTTCTGGTATCCCTATTATATGGATATTATTATGTTTCAGGTTATTCTGCATTTCCCTAAATGCCTCTTCATTCTTTTTGAGTCTTATTTCATTTTCTTGCTCTTTCTGGGACCTTTTCCTTACCTTGTCCTCCAGCTCACTGATTCAGTCCTCGGCTTCATCTAGCCTGCTTTGGATTCCTTCTACTGGGTTCTTCAGTTCAGAAATTGTGTTCTTCATTCCCTTCTGTCTCCTATTGATAGTTCCTATGTCCTTTTTAATGCTGATATAGTTTGCAGTAAGTTCCTTGTAGTTTCCCTGTAGCTTTTTGTAATTCTCTCTGAGCTCACTGAGCTCATTGAGCTTCCTTAGAACCGTTGTTTGGAACTCAATATCTGATTGTTTACTTGCCCCTATTTCATTTCATTCTCTTTTTGGGGATTCCTCCTTTCCCTTCGAGTGGGGGGTATTTCTTTGTCTTCCCATTATTTGAGAGACTCTTCTTTTTTGCTTCTCCTTCTTAAATTGATCTATCTTCATTTCCTGACTTTATGGTGTGAACTTCTATCGTAGGAGGCCGCTGTTTTTACTTTCTGGATCTGCCTCTGATAATGTCAGCTGTTGACCCATTCTGACCTTAGGCATTCTCTTTGATACTTCCAGGAATCTATTGTTTATGACTGTCTCCTTCAGCTGTCAACCTAGTCACTTTGCACTCAGCAGGTTGGTTTAGAGACACCACAGGGCAGGGTGGAGTCTCTCCTGGGGGCAGAGTTATTGGGTCCTCTCACACTGCTGTCACTCAGGGGAGTGGTCTGCCTGAGCCAGATGGCTGTTGCCGCATCAGGGATGAGTCAGCAAAGAGATCCGCTGGCTACTCTCTCAGTTCTCTCCCCAAAGCCTCCTTCCCCAGTCTCTCCTCAGGTGTCTCTAGCTCACTCTGCCCCTGCCTTTGCCGGAGACAAGGGTAAGTGACTGCAAATAAAAGTATGTATGTTGGCCCTTTAAACAGCTTTTTGCATCTTCAGCTGCCCATCTCTGGCAGAGAGCAACCCTGCCGCTTTTTGCAGCTGCCTGTTTTCTGTGTACTTTTTGGGCTCCGGTGGTATAGGCTAGATTTCCCCACTTTTGGTTTAGACCCACTTTTCTCAGGGGGATCCAGCTGGTCCTTTCAACATCCTTCTGGTACTGCCACCCGTGGGCTGCCCTGCCTGCTTTCTCAAATCTCTCCCACACTCCTTACCACTTAGGTTGTGCTAAAGCTGATTCTTCTGTCTGTCTGAGGTTATAAGGCTCCTCTCTCGCTATTGTTCAGTTGTTTGTTTGATGTGATTTCTTCACAATTTATTTGTAATTCCAGGTTGGTCCTGGGAGGATGTCAGTGTGACTTCCACTCCTCTGCCATCTTGATTCTGAAGATAATTGTTTTAAAGAACAACTTTTACATGTTGTAGTGAGTAAGACATTAAAGTAAAAGAAATGTTAGCAGTATATCTCTCCTCTAGACTTAACTGAGAGTTAGCCTGCTAGTTGATTAAATTGACCACTATAGGTTTAAAAAGTTAGCAGATATATATTCACATTTTAATTTGGGGAATCTTTCTGGATGTTTAATCTATTTTTTAATGTTAGAAATGATTAGTAGTCTTTATTTGAAATTTATTATTAATTAGTTCAGTGATTCGAACTTAACATTTAAATATATATGATTGATGGGGCTGGATAATATGAATCATTTGGTTATAACTCGTTCCTTGAAAATTTCCTAGCTGTGCAAAATCTGATGCTTTAACAAAGTAAGTACATGCTTCACATTAAATGCTATTTTGAAATTATACTTATTTTAAACAGTTATTTCCTTTATTGGTTCTAGAGAGAGGGGAAGGGAAGGAGGGGAGGAAGAGAGGGACGGAAACATTGATGTGAGAGAAAAACATCGATCGGTGGCCTCTTGCACGTCCCTTGACTAGGAACTGAACCTGCAACCCAGGCAAATGCCCTGATCAGGAATCAAACCCATGACCTTTTGGTCTGCAGGATGACAACCAACCAACTGAACCACACCACACAGGGCATGATATTTATTTTTAATAAAAGCACAGTTATTGCCCTGGCCCATGTGGCCCAGTGGGTTGAGTGCCAGCCTGAGAAACAAAGGGTCACTGATGTGGTTCCTGGTCAGGGCACATATCTGGGTTGTGGGCCAGGTCCCCAGTAGGGGGTGCATGAGAGGCAACCACACATTGATGTTTCTCTCCCTCTCCTTCTCCCTCCTTTTTTCTCTCTCTAAAAATTAATAAATAAAATCATTTAAAAAACACATTTATTATTGGTATTCAAATCTTAACTGACATTTCAAGGCTAACTTTAATTTTTATATTCTCTATAAAGCTTTCCTGACTACCATGCTTGCTGCCTACTCATATCACTTACATGTAAATATATGAACATTATCTGTGCATATATATGTGTGTGTGTATAGATATACTTGAGGGGTGGGTAGGGCAGGGGAGAGCAACGGGGGAAAGATTGGGACAACTACAGCTGAATGACAGTGGAAAAGAAGGACTCTACACAAAAATAAACAAACAAAATAAAAACACTCTTCTAAGGAGTTTGTCCCCCCAAAATGGTTAATGGATTATTAATTTGTATCTATCATAGTGGCAAAATATTTTTTTAAAAATAAAAAACGCTTCTAAGGGAGAGATGTGATAAAGGAGTACTTACCATCGCTAATGAAAATAAGCATTGTTACATCCTTTTTAGAAAGTGATATGATATTAAAATTCCAAAATATATAGATGCTCTGTTATCTCACTCATGGGGATTTGGTTGATATAAATAAAAACACCCATACCAAACATAAAAAACACATGTGGACAAGTAACAAATCAACCTGGAAAGAAAGCGGATGCCTATTGCTAAGGGGAAGGTTGGTAACTGATAATATAGACACACAATACAGCAGATAGTTATTAAAAAGAATTATTTAGAGTTGTACTAGGAGTTCTGATGGAATTTCCACAAAGTATCATTGAGTGAGGAAAGTAATGCAATTTTATTGCATTTAATTAAAATATAACTCTACAAAAAGAAAAAAAGAATTAACCAAGGAAGTTAAACATAAATTTACTACGTGAACCAGCACTTCCACTATTACGGATTTACCTAAGAGAAATGAAAACATTTATCCACACTAAGACTTGGAGACTAAAGTTTTTGGCAGTATTGTTTATAGTAGTCTAAAGGTGGAAGCAACACAGATGCCTACCAACTGGTGAATGGATAAAAATGTTGCATATCCATGTAGTGGAATATACGACACTAAAGTGGTACCTGCTTTTTATTTAATTCATTCATTCATTCATTCATTATTTACTAATTTTTTTATTCACTTTATTTATTATTCCATATTTCAGTAAGTTCTCTTTTAAAAGAAATTGTTGCCTACCCCAACACCATGAAGAAATCTCCTTTAATAATCTCCTTATTGTTTTACCTTTAACATTTAATTCTGGAATGTATGGTGTGAAGTTTTTTTATTATGTTTAAGGGTCATGCAGGTGACCCAGTATTACTTATTGAAAAGACTTTTCCTTTCTTCACTGCTCTTTAGGGCTGTTGTTCTAATCACATGCTTATATATGCATGGATTTTATGGATTCTCTTTTCTGTTTCATTGATCTGTTTTCTGTCCTTACACCAATGCTATACTGTCTTAATTAAATTAGGTCTTGATATCAGATAAATTCTACCTAGTTCTTTTTCCATAAGAGTATTTTTGGATAATTTTGACCGTTCGTATAGCCATATAATTGTTAGGGTCATCTTGCTTATTTCTAGAAAAATGTATACTGAGATTTTGATTGGGATTTTATTGAATCTATATTAATAAAGAGAGAATTGACATCAGATTTTCTATTTTTGTGTGTGTTCATTTATTTTTAAAAATATTTTATGAAGTTATTACAGTAGTCCCAGTATTTCCACTTTGCCCCCCCTCTACCCAGTATCCTCCATTCCCTACAGCAATTCCCTCCCCGGCCCCCCCCATCTTCAATTTATATCCATGGGTCATGCAATAAGTTCTTTAGCTACTTCATTTCCTATACTGTTCTTAACATCCCCCTGTACCTACCAATTTGTACTTCTTAATCCCTGCACTATTTCTCCCATTCTTCCCTTCTCCTAACTGATAATCCTCCAAATGATCTCTGTATCTATGATTTTGCTTCTGTTCTTGTTTGCTTAGTTTGTTTTTTAGATTCAGTTGTTGATAGTTGTAAATTTATTACCATTTTAATTTTCATACTTTTGATCTTCTTCTTCTTCTTAAATAAGTCCTTTTAACATTTCATACAGTAGTGGCTTGGTGAAGATGAACTCATTTAGCTTTACCTTGTCTGGGAAGAACTTTATCTGCCCTTCAATTCTAAATGATAGCTTTCCTGTAGAGTAATCTAGGTTGTAGGTCCTTGTTTTTCATCACTTTGAATACTTCTTGCCTGTCCATTCTAATCTGCAAAGTTTCTTTTGAAAAACCTGGTGACAGTCTTATGGGAACGCCTTTGTAGGTAACTATCTGTTTTTCTTGTACTGCTTTTAAGATTCTCTCTTTATCTTTAACCTTTGACATTTTAATTATAATGTGTCTTGGTGTGGTCCTCTTTGTGTCCATTTTGTTTGGAATCTCTGTGCTTCCTGGACTTGTGTATCTATTTCCTTCACCAAATTAGGGAAGTTTTCTTTGATTATTTTTTCAAATAATTTATCAGTCTACTGCTCTCTCTCTTCTCCTTCCAGCATGCCTATGATTCATATATTGGTATATTGAAGTTGTCTCAGAGGTCCCTTAGCCTATACTTGTTTTTTGTTTTTGTTTAATTCTTTTTTCTTCTTACTGTTCTGATTGAATGTTTTTTTCTTCCTTATGTTCCAAATCATTGATTTGATCCTTGGCTTCATCCACTCTATTGTTGTTTCCCTGTAAGTTGTTCTTTATTTCAATTAGTGTATCTTTCATTTCTGACTAGATCTTTTTTATGCTGTTGAGGTCCTCACTAAGTTCCTTGAGCATCCTTATCCCAGTGTTTTGAACTCTGTATCTGATAGGTTGCTTATCTCCATTTTATTTAGGTCTTTTCCTGGAGTTTTGATCTGTTCTTTCACTTGGGCCATGTTTCCTTGTCTCCTCATCTTGGCAGCCTCCCTGTGTTTGTGTCTGTGTATTAGGTAGAGCTGATTTGACTCTCTGTCTTAGTAGCATGGCCTATGGTAGAAAAGCACACAGATAAGATGGATGAGGCAGAGCCTGAAGTAATCGCCAGGGCAGGACACCCAGTGTGAACCAGGTTGATGGGGTCTCAAATATGGTGTCTCTGCTCTGTGGCTCTGTGTGGTGGCGGGCCCAGAAGGGGGACAATGCCACTGCCTGGCCTCTGGAGTTTTGTCTGGGAGGAAGCTGCCCCCAGGCACTTGCCCTGATGCCAGACACTTCAGTTTCTCCCTGTGTGCCACTGGTGCCCTTTCAGCTGCTGCCCTGGTGCTGAAGCCCAGAGGGAGTGAGTCTGCATAAAACCTAAGTCTTTTGTGGACCCTTTGTAAGGAGACTCCTGAGAATCCAGCAGTCTGTTCTGTCATCCCAATTCCACTGGTTTTTACAGCCAGAAAATCATGGGGAACTTATCTTCCTGGCACTGGAACCCTGGGCTGGGTGGTCTGATGTGGGGCTGGGATCCTTTGCTCCTGATGTATCCCTCCAGATTTTTATCTACCACGCATGGGTGTGGGACCACCCTTTCCACATCTCCACCCTTCCTACCCATCTGGATGAATGTGACTTCTTTAATTCTTTGGTTGTCAGACTTCCATACAGCTTGATTTCCTGATGATTCTGGGTGATAGTTATTTTGTAGTTTAGTTGTAATTTTTGTTGTGGTTGTGTGAGGAGGTGAGCCATGTTTACCTATGCCTCCATGTTGACTGGAAGTCATTATGCCATTCATTTATTTAATTTTCCAAATTTATTCACAGGAAGTTATTTCTAACACCTTATATGTTTGCTATCATCGACTCTGTTCTGATGATCCCTTTTTCATTTCTGATAGTAGTTATTTGATACTTCTCTCTATTTTTCTTGATCAGTGTCACCAAGGATTTGGGGATAAGTGGTGATGGTAGGTGACTTGACTTGGGATAGTGAACATACAATACAATATACAGATGATGTGTTATAGAATTTTATACCTGAAATCTACATAATTTTATTAACCAATATCACCCCAATAAATTCAATAAAAAGGTTATCATACTATTAACTTTTAGTTTTACTGACCTTTCTCTTGTTTATTTTCTAAACTTAATTTTAGTTTTAATTATTGTTTTCTTTCTTCTTTGAAATTAACTTGCTGTTCATTTTTTAATGCCTTCTTGAAATGGATATTTTTACCATTGTTTTTTTAGTCTTCTCCCTAACATAGCCACTTAAGGCTATATATTTTTTCTAAATGTAACTTTTTTTTAAAAGTGGAAGTCTTTTTTTAAAATTAAATTTATTGGGGGTAACATTGGTTATTAAGAGTATATAAATTTCGGGCATATAAGCTTATGAAACATTTGTATACTCTGTCATGTGCCTACCACCCAAAGCCTAGTCTCCTTCCCTCAGCATGTATTTGACCCCCTTTACCGTCTTCATCCTCTCCCTTTCCCCTCTGGTACCCACCATTCTGTTGTCCGTATTTATCAATTTGTATTTTTGTTTGTTTGTTGCTTTTTGTTTTATATCCCACATATGAATGAAACCATAAAATTCTTATCCTTTTTTTGGCTAACTTAATTTCACTTAGCATAATACTCTTAAGATCAATGAAGGGAATTAGCCAAAGAACATATATGCATAATCCATAAACACAGACAATAATGTGGTGATGGCTAGAGGGAAGGGGAGGTTGGGGGACTGGGTGGAGTTGGGCAAAAGGGTGAAAATGGGGACATCTGTAACAGTGTCAACAATAAAAATAAAGTTAAAAAATCAATCCATATTGTCACAAATGGCTGTGTTTAAACATGACTTTAATGCGTCCCATAAGTTTCATGTATTTTTTTATCATTCAATTAAGCATATTTTCTGATCTCCATTTTGACATTTCTTTGACCCATGGGTTGTTTGGAAGTGCGTTTTGAAATTTCCAAACATAAGGCCTTTTTCCTTCCAGTTTTATCTTTCTGTTATTGTTTTATGGCATAATTTTAATTTGGTCATTTGAACACTTAATCATTTAACATTTGTTGAGACTGCCTCATGATCTATCATATAGCCAAATTTTGTAACTGTTGTATATGTATTTTAAAAGAATGTGTATATAGGATCTGGCACAAATAACGCTCCTTTTTTGTTAGAAAACCTTTTATTACAAAATCATAAGCATGTAATTCTGTAACATAACATTATCACACTCAAGCACACCATATGGCATTTTAGGTAAAATGTTCAAATTAACTATAAATTATTACACCCATATTATTACCCTACCAACCACACTCAAGCAGGCCTTACTTCTGCTGGACACTGTAGTTTCAGTTATTGTTAGAATTGTTATGTATACACTTATTACGTTAAATTTATTAATCTCATTCAGGTGTCCTGTTGCCCCACTGATAAGTTTGCTTGTTCTCAGTTACTGGGAGCTGTGTGTAAGATTTCTCCTTGCTCTATAATAATATATTTGAGGCTGTATTATTATGTATGCCTACAAAATACAGAATTGTAATTCTCTTGAACTTTTTCAAATTATAAAATATCTGTCTTCTGCTGTAATAAATGCTTTTGGCCTAAAATTTGGCTTCTCCAGTATGAACGTTTTGGTTAATGCTTGTCTGGTAGATCTTTTCCTATCCTTATACTATCAAATTTTCTATGTCCTTATGTTTCTTGAAAGCAGTATTTCATTTTGTTTGGTTTTTTCCCTATTGCTTGGTTTTTAATTGGAGTATTAGCTCTTTAAAAATAAAAAAAAGATTTTATTTATTTATTTTTTGGGGGGGGGAAAGAGAGAGAGAAACATCAATGTGTGGTTGCATTTCACATGCCCCTTGCTGCAACCCGGCCTGTGCCCTACACTGGGAATCAAACTGGCGACCCTTTGGTTTGCAGGCTGGCAATCAGTCTACTGAGCCACACCAGCTAGGATGAGTATTAGCTCTTCATTTGTGATAAATTTGCAAATTTTTTCTTTCACTTTCAGTCAACTTTATCCATTTTCTACCTGGAATTTTGGTGATAGAGCCTTTTCCCTTCCATAGGTCATAGAAGTCACACCTGTGCTCTTCTAGTGCTTTTTCTATGTAGATGAAGGTTCATTTTTTACCATATTTTTATTTTTATTAATTTTTTTATTGAATTTATTGGGGTGACATTGGTTCACAAAACCATACAGGTTGCAAGTGTACAACACAATGAGACATCATCTGCACACTGCATTGTGCACCCATCGCTTATAGCAAAGTCTCTTTCTGTCCCCATTTATGCTCTTTTTGCCCACCCCCACCTAGCCCCTACTCTCTCTTCCCTCTGGCTCTGCCTGCACTGTTGTCAGTGTCTATATCTATATCTATATTTATATCTATCTATATCTATATCTATATCTATCTCCTAGAGATAGAGAGAGGGGATTTTTTGCTTAATTCCTTTACCTTCTTTCACCCAGCCCCCAACCTCCCCGCCCCAACAGCTGTTGGTCTGTTCCATGTAACCATGCCTCTGTTTCTATTTTGTTTGTCAGTATATTTTGTCCATTAGATTCCACATATAAGTGAGATCATATGGTATTTGTCTTTCTCTGGCTGGCTTATTTCACTTAGCATAATACTCTCCAGGTCCATCAGTTCTGTTGCAAAAGGTAAAATTTCCTTCTTTTGGCCAAGTAGTAGTATTCCATTGTGTAAATGTTCCACAGTTGTTGTTTTTTTATCCACTCATCTACTGATGGGCACTTGGGCTACTTCCAGATCTTGGTTATTGTACATAACGCTGCCATGAACATAGGGGTGCATATAATCTTTTGAATTAGTGATTCAAGTTTCTTCAGGTATATTCCCAGAAGTAGAATTGCTATATATTTTAAAAATCTTCTTGGATGATTAATGAATGGCCACAGTTGAAAATCATTGAGCTAGATGGTCAGCAAAAGCATTTCAGGACCTGAAAGTTTATGAAATGCTTTTCTCAAACTGTATTGAGGATTCTTGGATGTTATTGAGGGCTCTATGGGAAAGAGCAAAATGAATTTGGCAAATGTGGCATAGTAAGGATTTTTAAAAAAAAAAGAATCCTTGGAACTTCACAACATAGACTGGTTTAAAGTTAGAATGCTGGATACTCAAGAGAAATTCCTGTCATCAGAGAAAGTGAGGGAGAGTATCTTGAAGTGTGTGAGGCCAGGTTAAAAAATAGAACAAGGTATGGGGCACTGGGAGTTGCGTAGATTAGGGAAGAGGTCAGGTTTCAGTATTTAACAGAGTGGAGATGGTAGAGCTTAATGAAAAGATATTTGGCAGAGAATTGAAGGAGGTGAGGGAGTTTGGGATGTCTGGGGAACAGTGTTAGCACAGTGGGAAGGGCCAGTGCAAAGGACCTGGGCAGTGAGGTATCTGGTGTGTTTCTGTCACCTGAATTTTGTTAGTAAATCACAAATTATTTATAAAGTTCATGATGTCAAACATATAACTAACATTTAATGAACATAAGCCAATTTTTTACATACCTTTTCTCAGGGTGGTGGAAAAACTTACCACCTGGGGTTTCCTTATTGGCTTGTTAAAAGCCTGAGATTACAAACCTTATTTTAAATCCCTTCATTACATGTTTTTGTTTGTTTTTTTGTTTTTGTTTGTTCGTTTTTTTCCTTGATATTCTGGACTCAGGCTTACTCAGACCCCAAAATGAGTACTTAAGGCAGTCTTGGGATTCCTCAAGCTCCCAGAGTTAATGTGGTAGGCTATGTGTTAATGGAAAATACTTTGAGAGATTTTTTAAACCTTTTCTTATTTTGAAGTTTCTTTTGCTCAGATTGTTTTGTGATCAAGGAATGAATGGTTCACATAATAATTAGGTTTTTTTTCCCCTTGATTTAATGTTTTAAATACTGTTATTTCTCTCTTAAGGATAGGTATTTCAGGTTTTACAGCTTTTATTTTTCATAGAAGTTTAAGTCCAGTTGTATTCTGTTTTTGCTAATGACCTGTAATTATGAATATCATTTATGATATATACTTAGCTGTATTGTCATGCTATAAAGTACAATTTGAATAGTAGGCTACATGGTCCTACACTATGCTGATATGATAGTTCCCAATGTCTAATTTTTAAGTTTATTTTGTATTCTCCTTCTATATCAGTTTGTCAGTCATTACTGCTTTCAGTTCTAACACTTCCTCTACTTTAATCTGTATTAATCCAGAAATGTAAGTAGTTTAATGTGAAAATACCTTAATTTCTATTTAATTTTCTATAAGAAAAGCTCTGGGTGACAATGTATTTAAAAATAATTTTCAAGAGGATAAAGTGGTTTTTGTGATCTTATTTTCAAGAGAATAAACTGGGTTTTAACATTCATATTTTTATTTTTTCAACACCAAATTAAAATAAAATGGTGGTTGCCAAGTTATTTTTTTAAATATATATAACCTCTTCCCTTAATCAGTAGTGAAAAGGAAATGAAGCATGGCTTAAAAAAAGAAGTACTTTTGAATTATTTGTGTAAATTTATCTTCTAGTGAACTTCTGGGCATTCATTGTAATATTGATTTAGTTAGGAAGTTATGTTTTTCATGATAAAAAAGGAACATATCATCTAAAATAGACATTATTATATACAGAAGCCATTCAGTTTTATGAAGGACCTTTGGGAAAAAAGGAGTTACATAAAAAATAAAAAGTGAAATGATAATTTGTAAGTTTGAATATGAGCCTAAAGATTTCTTTTTGGTTTTAATGTTGATAAAAATCCACGCATTCCAGATATTTTTGAGGTGAGATCCTACTTTTAGGTTTACTTTTCTTTACTTGCTGATGCTGTTTCCAATAGTGTACAATCAATTATTTATACTGTCTCTTGAACTTGAATTTGGAGTACCTTCTAATCACTCTGGCAACGTGCTGGGTAAAGATCTAAGGGGAAAAACAGGAAGAAGTATGATTTTTGAATTTTCAATTAACTATCCAAGATGTTCTTAGACAGTTCTACCTTGCCTTTATTCTTGTATTTTGGAACAAGACCTTAAAGACATAGATTCTGTCTCTTTTTAAAATCTACCCTGCTTCCTGTTATATGGTATATGGGGTGAGAAAACCGCACTGGGATTATTTTTAAATTACACCAAATCAGGAAATAAACTAACATACGCCTTCATTTCCAGTATTCTATCTTGTACTCACACATACAGTACAATACAATATAATACAATACAATACACATTACCCAGTAATGCTGGATGTACCTGATTCTGTTTTTCATTTATAAAATATGGTGACCGTTGAGATAAGTTTTATGCCCCAGGCTTCTAGCTTTCTCTGATTCTTTTATTACCATTAAAGACTTCGTTTGGACACTTAAAATATTGACATAAGCACTTTAGAACTTGTTCACAGATTTGGAAGAGCAGCAAAAAAACGGGGAATTGGAAATCTTACTTAAAGGCCGCATAATGCAATCTGATTTGTAAATTATTAGTCTGTCCATTTAAGTTAGTTTTATTGAATTAAATCTTGCAGCAAGTTACTTGAGGCTTTTAAAAACTAACTATTTAAAAATCTTTTTAGTAAATAACTTTAGGATGGTTAGTGTCTTACGTTTTTCTTCCAGTTTTATGATCATGGAATTTGCTATATAATTAAGGGATATTAAGATTTTTATTCCTTTCAGTTTTTATTTATGAATTAAGAAAGTAAGCTTTTAAAGGAATACTTTAGTGATCTCTATTTTATTTCTTATTTTTGAATATGAAGTATTTATTATGAAGTATATGAAGTGTATGAAGTATTAATGCTTATAAAACAATAAGGTTATCAAAGTTTGATTTTGCAGTCATATTGTTTAAAATTGTTTTTTCATACAAGGATTCCATGAACTTAAAAATTTTTATGTATAGATTTAAGTTTCACTAATTAGAAAGTGTGTTAAGTTGATGATCTGCATTTCCAAAAATAGGATGTCAGAATCAAAATTTATATTTAACTGTTTAATTTATCTGTGTATGTGGACCTTATTATTTAAAGAAAAATTTAAGTTTGGTGTCGTTGACACCTACACCTTAGCTAGGTGAATAAATAGTAAAACTTTAAGATACTGTCTTACTTGGTTGGTAATCATACAGACATTGCAGGAATTTGCTTCATTTGTTCTATTTTATTTTGGAAAATTATCAATGTCTCTTACAAGTATTAATGCTCTATTAATTAAGGACTTCCTAAAATATTTTGCCTTTGGAAAAAAACCTATTCTTTATCTATTTAAAAATTAAAAATAATAAATATGGCCTACTAATGAAATTATTGGCCAGGTAAACACCATTTTAATTTTTAAAATTATATATTCTATATGTAAAGTGATGATTTTAGTGCTAATAAGAATTAACAAATGTGATCTCATACTTATTATGGGCATTCATGAAAAATCTCAGCCAAAAGTTGTAAGGTTTAAAATATAATGCCAGTAGCTACCAGCTGCTAAGGAATTTCATTTGCTGATTTTATTCTTTTACTTCTTTGTATTTTAAATGTCTTTATTTAAAAAATTTAACTTAAGGATATTGTAAAATATATAGCATTTTAAGATTAGATGGTATCCAGAACATATAGTCCAATGAGTTAGTCCAATGTAATTGGAGGAATTATTAAATGACACTGACCTCATTTCCTTTAGAACAATGAAAATTAATAGTTTCACATTTTATTAGGCTGATATTCCAGATGTAGTGTACATTTAATTAAGTGTAGTTTCCTTTTAGTTATGGTATGTGTATCTGTTTTTTGTCGCAAATTCTTTCTAGTTTTACAGTTTTCCACATGTTTTCTTTCACCATTTATGATTTTTTTCAAAGCAGAGCTATAAGGATTTAAATCACTTTAGCATGCAGCAAAACAGTTCCCATTCAAACAATAAACGCCATTTTAAAAAGCCTTTAGATCTTCTGTCACTTCATAAATATAAATGTATAAAAACGTTATGCAGTTGTAGTGCCCACCTGCTAATTAAATGCAGATTTTGCTCGAACTTGCTTAAAATCTGTCTATTTGTTTCAACTATGTCTCTGTTCAGAATACACATGGCCCTTGTGAAACTAATTATGCTTATGGAGCAGCTGTTAAATTTAGTGCAACTAATTTTATCCAATATTTTACATTTTAATTGATTACCTGTGAAGAAATTAGCAAATTAACACTTATTGTACAGTAACTGAATCGTCTTTTATGGTTACTTTCAGATTTAACAAGTGAGCCAGGCACTGATGGAATAAAGACATTTCTACGATTTTTAGATAGGAAAGTTATTGGTGGATCTTGATTATCTGGTGTGAAAATTTAGGAAGACTGATGAGTGATGCCAAGCATCTGTGTGTTCTGTATCTTAAACATGAGAAGCAAATTGGAAAGTAATGGCTTTTTTGCAGAATTTTGGTAACATATGGGCTTATCTGGATCTAAGAAGTCTTTGAAGATCTTTGAACTTGACTAAATGACTTAACCTTTGGCATAGTGGGTGGGTTATATACTTTTTTAGAGGGGAGGCACTGGCATTCTGCATTTCTCTTTTGCTTTTTTTCATCTTTCCAATTGTACCTATAATATTTTAAAAATGGGGAGACTGGAGATGATGATTGGGAATTTTTTAATATTAACATGATGAGAATTCCAAGATATTTGGTTGGCTGGATCTACCTTTAATAGGGTGAGGTTAAATCTTTTGATAATATTTCAGAAGTGAGTCTGTAGGTATTTATTTTCTGTTTTATAGATTTTATTTGAAAATGATACTGCAATCAGATCTTATTGGTAGTGTGCTGTAGTTGAAAGGATGTGGACAAACCTGGGTTCAAATTTCAGCTCTATCACACATTGGCTATGTGACCTCTGAACTTTTCAGAGTTCATTTTCCTTAAAGCAAAAACCAAACCAAACTAAAAAACAGCCCAACCCCTCCTCATCTCAGAGTAAGAAAAAAAATCCCCCAAAACACTAACAGGAGATCACAATAATGACTATACGTTTGAATATTCCGGAGAATTAAAAGAGATAAAATAGAGGAATACAGCTACCACTCTTCTTAACATGTAGAAGATCCTTAGTAGTAATAGGGTGGAATGTTATGCCCTGTAATATTGCTAAATGAGAGATATACTAAGCAAGCATATTATTACATGTACATGTTTTAGAACATTAACTATCATGGTAAGTGAGAGATTGGTTTTGATTTTTATTTATCAGCTTTGGACTTTGATATCTCAGTTGTAAAACTTGATGTGAGTTATAGGTCCAAGTGAATGTATCTGGAGTTTTGGTAAGAAATATTTCACTGGGGCAATATAGGGAATTACCATGTCAAGAATATATAAGCAATCCTGTTTACAAATATTTGATCTACAGCAACTTGATCCTCTGCCCCTAGTAAGGACAACAGTTGACCTTGGTTCTGTAGTTTAGAACATGTGGCAACTATACTGATATAAACAGATTTCTCTAAGGCAAATGTGGAGTCATTTGGTAAGCAAAGCTGAAGAATATTAACCCCCTTAATTCATCTTAGTTAGAATTCATAGTGCGTGTTTTCACTAAAGAAATAGCATTGTTGTTGTTGGGTGTATTTGAATTCTTTTGGTATACGGTTTCAGGTACTTTCTGTTGATTAGATTGAAAAATTATTGATCTTTATGGTAAGTTTCAGATAACAGACTTACCCATTTGCAGTTTCAAATAATCTTTTTAGCCACTGAATGGAAAATTTTAAGCATCCATTAAGACAGGGAATAGTATAATAAACCTTCATGTAGCCATGATCTAACTTCAATAGGTAGTATTTTGCCAATCCCAAGGCTTGTTTTTAAGCTTTGTTAGAATGGGTTCAGAGTGCCTTTACTTTACTCTGTGGCTAATTTAGTTCCAATATCAATACTTGACCCTATATAATGCCTTATATACAGGGCATTATACATTATATGTGGCAAGTGGAACACTATTTCTTCTGTGTGATATTCAGGATTTCTGTTGCTTTCCAGTATATTTTCCCCTGGTCCCATGGAATTTCACCTCACATACGTATTTATAGCTTGGAACTTGTCAGAAGATCTAGGGGAACACACTGCAGATTTCTGGATCCTTCTCTCTGCCCAACTTTCTTTTCTTTGATCTAATGCCTTGCAAATTCTAGCCACCTTGACCTCCTTGAAGGTCTATCCTTTTATTAACTCAGCAAGTCTGCGAGATTCTGTTTGGGCTCCCTCTCCTTTCTCTGCGGCTTGTAAACTTCCTCAGTGCAGTAAGCTGGAACAATTCTAGGGTTCCCTTGTTTCCCTTTTCTTGGGGGAATCACAGTTCTGTGCTGCCTGTTATCTAATATCTGGGAGAGTTGTTGGATACATTTTTTCTGTTCTTCTAGTTATTCATGGGGGGAGGGCTATTCACTTAGCCTTTAACCCTTAAGGGCCAAAGGTCATTTAATTATAGTATTATTTTATCTGTGATTTCTCTATTTTTCCCTGTCATTTCCATCAAAAGTTTATCAATTTTTCAAAGAATCAACCTTTTCTTTCTTAATCTTTTGGTTGATTAATTTTTGCTTTTTATTTCTTTCCCTTTACCTTCTTTGAGTGTAATTTTCTGTTCTATTTTCTAGCTCCTCGAGAGGGATGCTTAGATCATTTATTTTAGCTTTTATCATTTTCTAACATGTATAATTTAATGCTATAACTTTTCCCTTTACTGTTCTTTAGCTATAAACTACACATTTTTGATGTGCCATATTTTAGTTTTAATTGTTTAAATTTTGAAATATCCATTGTGAGTTCACTTTTCCCATGGGTTGTATTGAAATAGATTACTTAATTTTCAAACATTTGGAGGCTTTTCTAGTTGTCTTTTGTTTATTTCTTTCTTGTTTAATTCTACTGTAGTTAGAGAACATTCATCTTTGAAATATGTTGAAATTAGTTTTAATGGCCTATCATAGGGTTTATTTTAGTAAGTATTACAGATACAATTGATAAAAATGAATATTACACAGTTTTGGGATACAGTTAAGTAGGTGAGTTTAACCACTTGTTCAAATCTTACATCTCTTTACACCCTGCCCCTTAAAACCTGCTTATTTTATGAATTACTTAGAGAGCTCACCGGCAAATCCTGATAGTGTATTTGTCTGTTTGACTTCAAGTTCTGTCAGCTTCTGCTTTATATATTTTGAGACTCTATTATTAAAAGTATGCAAATTCAGAATTTATTTTTGAATATTTGAATAATTCAGAATATTATTTTGAAAAAATAATATTTTTTCAAATATTATTTTTGGAGTGACCTTATCATCATGAAATATCTCTGTTTCCAGAAATGTTTCTTACTTTGAAGTATGCGTTGTATGATATTAAAATAAATTCACTGTCTTTCTTTTTGTTAGTCCTTGAATATCTTTTCCCATTTTTTTCTTTTTATGTTAAATTTTTCTTAGGTTTTATATTTAACATGTTCATTTTGAAAGCCACCTATAGTCTGCTTTTTTTTCAATCTGGCAATCTTTTTTATTTCAGTTGTATTATTTAGTCTATGTTTATTGATTACAGTTATAATTGGGTTTAAATCTCCCATCTTCTTTTTTTCTCTATACAGTTCATTATTTTCTGCTTTCTTCTTTCATTAATTGTATTTCATTTTCTTCTCTATTAGCTTGTTAAAGATTCTTTTAATTTACTTTATGTGCTTACCCTAGAAATTGTAGCATGTTTTTGCTTGTTGGAGTCTAAAATAAATGACTACTTTTACCGCTTTTGTTTCCTTTGATATCTGAAGGGTAGCTTGAGTAGATGCACCATTGTGAATATTTCCCCTCCACCTCTGTTGAGCTCCTCAAGGAAAATTAAAGCCATTGTTTTGATGTATATCTTGTAGTTTAAAAGACTGACACCCACTTGATTTTCTTTGCTGGTGACTTGAACAGAGTATTCTTCCTTTATTGTTTGTGTTTGTTAACTTCATCTGCATATATCTGAGTTGGCTGTGGTTAATCCATTTTTCCACATATGCAGTGGACCCTTCTATGTGTATATTCTCTTAGTTCCAAAAGTGTTCCTAGATTATGATTGTAACATGTTTTTTCTTCCTCTCGAGTCCTAGGTTGGATGCTCATTTTCTTCCTCTTCTTTCTATTCCTTTTTCTGATCCTTTCTACTAGTTTTATTTGTTAAAACTTCATTTTTCCTGGCCCTTTTATCACTAACATCTGTTTCTCTTAATATATGCTTTATTTAATGTTGGAGTGTTGTGTTATAGTCTCCTCTGCTTTATGGTTCTTTTGTGGGGCATATTTGTATCACCTGAAAAATTTGATTCTAACTTTGTTATTTTTTCCTTACATTTGCTTTGTATAGATGTTGGATTTCTTTTTGTTGTTGTTCATGGTAATGTGAAAAATGTTCCCAGATCAGCAATAACAGGCAATTCTATGGATGGACTGAAGGTATTGGGTGACTTAGAAGATTTTTTAAATGGTACTGTACTCATTAATATAGTGAGGTGGAGTTTCTTCAATAAATGGCAAACTTTATGGGAAAAACTAGATCTATTTTTAAATCCTTTAATGCCATCTTGTTTTTATAGAGCCCTGAGCATCAGTACCTTGTTTTCTAGTTTTCTTTTACCAGCATACCATCAATGAACACTTTCCTTTTTAAAGTATATCGTTTTCCTAGAGTGCAGGTAGGTCGTTTCTTAAAAAATCCCCTTGTTATGATTTTAGTTGGATCTTGGTTGGGGGTGAAAGTAAATGTTTGTGTTCAAAATGTCAACCTGACATGTAATCCGTGTTATTTTATTCTATGTGTAATTTTTAAATTTAATTTTAATGACAATTTTATTTTATAGCAAACGTAGTCCCTTTTTTTTTTTTGTAGAACTCAAGAGCCTAAAGTATTTCATTTTTTTAAAAAATAAAATATTAGGATATTTGTTTTGATTACATGTGTTTAGAACTTATTAGTGAATTAAGAAACTTGACAAATTGGTTCTTGAGGGCAGTAATTCATTTTATGTAAGGGTGTTATGTTGATTCTTCCTATTCTGTAGATATTGAAAGCATTTGTCTGGTATAATAGGACATCTTGCTGTCCATTTATTGCTTATATATTGTGTGTTCTAGAGTGCCACATTTTTTATCAAATGTTTCTTTGCTTCTAATATATCTCCATATTGGCTTTGGTACTCTAGAGACTTCTAGAGTTATTTATCAGGAAAGTATTTATTTAAGGAATGAGCGACAGATTCACATCTTAAATTTTAGTATAGTTTCTTCTATTTTTTTTGTCTTTGTCTAGTCAGGGTAGGAATCTTTACTCTGATCTGTTACTTTTTGATGGAGATCCTTCAACTATGTTATTAAGTTACTTAATAAAGTAAATTGAGTTGTTCATACGTCTTAAGATATGAGTTTTACAAATATATTTTGTAAAGTAATTCTCATGACAACTAAGAAGTCAGTAGTTTATTTCATTTTAATTTGTGATTTTGTGATTCTTTATAGTAGCCTTTAATAAAGTTGTTTTGCCTGTTTTGATTTGCTTTCTTTTCCCTCCTGTATTCTCTTCAGTCTTTTCCCTCCTTTTTGTAGCCTATAAGCAAGATTAAGAGGCCTACAGTATCAGGATTAAAATAACAAACATTAACATTGTGTGTGTGGGTGTGGGTGGGGGGGATGTCCCAGTAGCTTATGTTGTATACTGTGATATTTTAAAATTTATTACTTTCTTTAAATTTTATATCATGAATGACTTAACTTACAGATTTGCTACTGCTTCTCATAGTTCACTGCTTGTCATAGTTCATTGAGCCACACCAGCAACATTTTTAGGAGACTATATAAGAATAGCATGGGTTGCTTGTATGAAGACATATGGTAAATAATGTTTTTGGAGACTGGCAGGCATATTTTTTCTAGAATGGAATCTTTGCATTAGGGAAAACCTGGAGATCAGTTTGGAGGTAAGTGGTTATTTCATGAATTGGGTAAGTTAGGAAGATTCAAGATTGGAAAAGTCTGTGTGATAAGGAAGGCGGGGCAGATAGTAATTGATAGAGGGCCTCTAATTGCAATGTCAAGCTTTGCTATGATGGTGATAGAGTGGTCATACTGTCTGGTTTCTGTGGGACAGCGCCCATTTAGACCTGTTTTCCTTATGTTAAGTGCCCTACTTGACTCTGAAAAGTATTCTCTTGTATTCCCCAAAGGCTTGGATAATAGGTGATATAATTTTACTGTTAAGAACAAACGAGTGAAGATCACATATTTGACTGCTGAGAGCTTTCCTATAAAGAAGACGTACATCATTAGCCAAGATTATTATTATTTATCTTCCTGTACAAGAGAAAAAATATGTTGAAAATTGAAACTTGAGTAATCCTATGACAGCCTTAAGATTTTTAAGGCCTGTCAAAATCGGAATGCTGGTCTTTACTGGATTAGCTATGGCATAAGGGAAAGATATTTCCTACGTTCTATTCAGATTTTACTCATTCGTTCAGTTTATCACATTCCTCAGTAAACTTCTTCTCTGTGGCTGCTTCCTCCCAGATGACCTGCCTGCTATCTCACAGCTCAGTCAGGTACTATTATTTAACCGATACAGTAACCCTGAAAAGTAGTTATTACTCTGTCTTTGTAGGCAGGGAAACGTGACCAAAGGGAAAGAAACTGGTATGAGGACACCATTATATTAATTTTTTATTTATTGTTCAACACAATACTTCTATAATTTTGGGTATATAATAGAAGATACACTTCATTTTTAAGAGACAGTAAAAATGTGATTTCACCGTAATCCATTTAATTCATAATCCTCAAATGGTTGCACATTTTGCCCAACAGTTTATTTTTTTAAAAAGGGCTAACCACTAAGAAATGAGCTTACATTAAAGTTCTTTTTTATGAAAAAAAAGCTCTTTGAGTTTTGTTTATTTTAAACTAAATTTAACTTATTCATGTTTTGTTACTCTACATTTTCACTAGTTAAGTGAAAACTAATTGTCAGAACTTTACAGGATCCGGCAGAAGTAAGGCCTGCTTGAGTGTGGTTGGTAGGGTAATAATATGGGTGCAATAATTTATAGTTTTAATTTTAACATTTCACCTAAAATGTCATATGGTGTGCTTGAGTATAATATTGTTATGTTACAGAATTACATGCTTGTAACTTTGTTATAAAAGATTTTGTAATAAAAAGGAGGCGTTATTTCTGTCAGATCCTGTATTTTGTTCCTAAACAATTTAGAACCAAATTAATATATTATATGTATACATACTTGTACATGTAATTTATATATAGTGGTTGAAGTTTTCACAAAAAAGACACTCCTTAATTTTTATTATTATTACTTTCTTTTAATCAGAAAACTTTAAATTCTGGCTATTGTTTAAAGATTTTAGAATAATGTTAAATTTTTAGCTTAGCTACATATAATAGAAGATTTTGTTATACATGAATAAGGTAACATCAGTGGGGGCAATAAATTGTGATGATAAATTAAAATTTTATTTTTTAATTAAATTTATTGGGATAACATTGGTTAATAACATTATATAAATTTCAGGTGTACAGCTTCATAATCAGACATCTGTATACTTTGTTGTATACTCACCACCTGAAGTCTAGTCTTCTATCACCATATATTTCACACCTTTTACCCCCTTTCTCCTTTTCCAACCGTTCTTCCCCTCCAGTAACTGCCATTCAGTTGTCTGTATCTATGAGTTTGCTTTTATGTTTATTTAAACTTTATTTTATAGGGAAAGAAATCGTATGTCAAAATTAAGAGAAGGAATAGTCAAATTTAAAGAAAAAAATGATAGAAGTTTAAATTTTGTAAATTAAGATAATAAGCCCATATTGACATTCCTAGCAATGAATATTATAACTTCTCAAAATCATGTATTAAAAAAGAAGGTCTTATGATACAGTATTGCACTTCATTTACTGAGTAAACCACTTCGGGGTGAAAGAGGACAGACATTATTACCACTGAAACCCACATAATTTTCTTCAAGACCAACATACGTTCTAAGTACACAGGCCTGCTAGTTCATGTAATCTCCCCTTTGCCCACATTCTTAATTTTTGATAGTTTGTGTTTGCTCTCCTCTTTTTTTGCTTGATCAGTCTAGCTAGTAGTTTACTAAATTTGTTGATATTCTCAGAGAACCAGATTTTGGCTTTGTTAAGTTTCTTTATTGCTCTCTATTCCATTGATTTTTCTTACCTTCCTCCTACCCTACCTTGTGTTTACTTTGCTCTTCTTTTTTTAGCTTCTTGGTGGAACCATAGGTAATTGATTTTGGACCTTTTTTGTTTTCTAATATAAACACTTAAAGCTGTAAATTTCCATGCTAAATATGGCTGCATCCCACAGATTCTCTTATGTTGTATTTTCATTGTCATTTAGTTTAAAACTTTTTAATTTTCCTAGTGATTTCCTACTGATCCAGGAATTATTTAGAAGTATTTTATTTAATTTTTATGTATCTGGTATTTTTTCTAGATGTTTTATTGTTACTGATTCTAATTTAAATCTGTTGTCAGCAGATAAACATATTTTGTGTGATTTTTACTTATGAATTGATCCTTTGATCATCATGAAGTATCCATTTTTAACTTTGGTGACACTTTTAGTTGATCTATTATTAATATAGTCATTCTAGCCTTCTTCTGATTACTGTTTTCACGATATATCTATTTTTAGCCATTTACTTTCAACCTATCAGTGGCTTTATATTTAAAGTATATATCTCATAGCATATAGTTGTGTGTGGCTTTTTAATTCATTTGAACATGCACTACTTTTTAATTAAAGTATTTAGTACACTAATGCTTTATTTTATTGATTGATATGTTTGGATTTAATTCTATCATTTTATTGTTTTATGTATGAGCCTCTGTTTTAGGGATATTTTTTATACATCCTTTCTAGCCTCCTTTTGGATTAATGAATACTTTTAAGAATTCTCTTTATTTTTTTTTATTTTAAACTATACATATTTGCATTTTTTCCTTTAAGTGATTGCTCTAAGGATTTCATATATGCCCTTATCATTTCAGAGTATTTAGAGTTACTGTTTCATCATTTGGATGAAATGTAGAAACCTTATAACTGTATAGGTCCATTTACCTGACCCATACTTTATCCTGTGAAGGTATATATTATATCTACCTTCATTATAACCCTTCAGTAAGACATTATAAATTTTACTTTAAGCATTATTACATATGTATTTTTAATAATTTAAGGGAAGTAGTTTTTAATATTTATATATATATATTTACCATTTCTAGTGACCTTCCTTCTTAAAGATCAAAGTTTTCATCAGTTATCATTGTCTTCAGCCTTAAGAACTTTAGTATGATTTTAATTGCAGATCTACTATTGATGATTGTATTTTATGTTTCCTTTATCTCAAAAATGATTTTACTTTAAGTTTTAAGGTATAGTTTTGCTGGTTATAAAATTTTGTATTGATTTTTTTATTTCACCATGTTAGGAATTTTGTTCTACTGCCTTTTGATCTCCATTGTTTCTGATGAGAAGCCAGCAGTAATTCATATCATTGTTGTCCAACATGTAGTAAGTTGGTTTTTTCCCTCCCTGAATACTTCCAATATTTCTCTTTACTTTTTGTTTCATCAGTTTGACTCTGCTGTTACTAGTCATGGTCTTCATATTTATCTTGGAGTTAATGGAGCTTCCAGAATCTGTACATTTGCCATTCACTAAATTTGGGGAAATTTTGACCACTACTTAAAAATTTTTCTTTCTGTCTCATTATTTTTTCTACTCCTAGGTTTAAATGAACATGTTTGACACATTTAAATATTGTCATGCAGATATCAGAGGATATGTTTTTCTTTTCTTATTAGCAGTCATTTCTTCTCTGATCTTCAGATTGGATAATTTCAATTGATTTATTTTTAAGTACATAGATTCTTTTCTTTGTTGTTACCAATGTGCTTTAAATCTTATTTAGCATGATTTTTTTTTTTTTTTATTTTATTTATTTACTTTTAGAGAGAAGGGAAAGGAGGGAGAAAGAGAGGGAGGGAAACATCAATGTGTAGTTGCCTCTCTTGCGCCCCGCACTGGGGACCCGGCCCACAACCCAGGCGTGTGCTCTGAGTGAGCATCAAACCAGCAGCCCCTTGGTTTGCAGGCTGGCACTCAATTCAATGCACCACACCAGCCAGGGCATTATTTAGCATAATTTCAAGTTCAGATAATGTATGTTTTAGTTACAGAATTTCCATTTTTCATTCTCTAGTTTTTCTGCTGAGATTTATTAGCTTTATATTCATTACAAGCATAGTTATACTTACTACTTCAAAAACTTTGCTTGCTAATTCCAACATCTGGTTCATCTAAGTGTTGGTCTCCATTGACTATTTTCTTGAGAATGGGTCACATTTTTAATGTTTTCTTGCATATCTAGTAGCCACGCTTTGAATATGGTCAAACCTCGGTTTTCGAACGTCTCCCATCTGAAACAATTCAGTTTTGGATCAAGTTTTTTATGGAAAAAAATGTCTCAGTCAATGAACAGAATTTCAGTTCTCGACCTGACAACCCTTTTCATGCTGATAGTTGTATGATTGGCTACCTGTCTGATTCAGTTTTCGAACAAATTTGCTTCTTGAACAGCATTCCTGAACAAATTCAAGAACTGAGGTTCCACTCTACTCTGGAGTCTATTACATTCCTCTGAAAAATATTGATTTTTTTTGTTTACTTGTTTGTGTTAGCAGAAAATTAACATTAGTTCAAATAAAATTGTAAAAATCCTGTCTTTGGGGTACAGTTGAAATTTGAGTTCAATTTTTTATATCCTTACCTATTTGGAGTCTGCCCTTATATGCATGATGTAGAGTTCAGCCAGAGATTTGAAAAGACTTCACATACAGAATTTTAGCTCCCTCCTCTGGACACCTTTCCAAGATTACCCTATTGCTTTTCTTTTGTGGTGGTTGCTGTCAGTCTTCTGATTTTTCATACTGGAAGTTTTTGGGGTTTTTAAAAAAATTTTTTTTTATTGGCGTTATAGCTGTCCTGCATGACACAGACTTGGGCTTGTCTCAGAAAAGAAGTGATAAAATGGGAACCTTTCTCATTGCCATTTTCTTTTTTAAGTGTTGGCCCCCTGTGGAATGTCTTCTTTTGGTCATTAGCCAGTGCCTTCAGATAGTGGCTTTTTGTAATATTATCAGTCTGCTAGAGACTTTCTTATCGATACTCTAAGGCAAGATCTGAATTTTTTCCTTTTTAAAAGCACATAGAATATCCTACCTAACACTGTCATTCATTTAGTACAAAAATTAGCTGGATTAGCATAGAGTAGAGGAATAATTTTATTGTAGCAATTTGAAATAAGAAAAAAGATTGACTATATATAGAAGCAGAGGTTGCAGGGATAGGGAAGACTCTATCCTTGATTATTAGATTAGATACATTTATATTTCTTATATAATCTGAGGAGACGTGGGTAATAAAGACTTGATTTGAACTATTAAGACATTTACTTGCAAACACTTTTTGACTAAATTTTAATTTTCTGTAAAGTCAACAACATATATATCACACGTATATCATTTTAACTGAGAGTACTTGTTTATAAATAATCATATTCAGATGTTTGCTTCACAGTTATGTAATTACTGAACCCATAACTAAAACTGAATACTTTTCTTTCAGATAAATTTTAATGATATTTTCATTTCATACCAAATACACACTAAATGTATTTAATAAATTCTATTTACTATAGGTCCAGATCAAGGCCTCGTCCACGTTCCCATAGTCGAAGCAGTGAAAGGTCCAGTCACAGAAGAACCCGTAGTCGATCTCGGGATAGAGAACGATGTAAAGGCAGGGATAAGGAGAAAAGAGGAAAGGAGAAGGAAAAAGGCAAGGACAAGGAATTACACAACATCAAACGTGGGTAAGTTGATATTTCCATTAACATTAAGCAAATCTTAAGCAGTGATGACTCAGTGATTTCATGGCAGTGTTCAAGCTAAATTTTCATTCTTGGCAGTTTTACTTAGATGGAAAAAAGAGGAGCATACAATAGAGAAAGAAGAAAGGATAAGTCAAAATAGTTATCTCAAATTTTTACTATGTTTTCTATTCCTGTTTTTATAATAAATCTATTCTTGTTTTTAAAATAAATAAAATATAAGTAATGCTTATATAATAAATCTTAGAAACACAAAATAAACAGCTCTATCAAAGCTGAGTATGCCAGTAAAGGAGAATTTACAAAATTCTTTAGGACAGTTTTACATTTGATTTCCTTTATCGTGAATATGAATTTAAAATTTGAAGACTATTTAATGATTCAGTATGTCTATTACAGTATTGCAGAGATGTTAAGGGAAAAGATTAAAGGTGAAACCAAGGGAACAAACCATGTGATTTACTACTGGTTAGGCCTCTTTCAATATAGAATGGGAACTTGGCCAATATTAAGGTGTATGTGTGTTGTTAGAGTGAGTGTATGTGCATATAAGACCTGGAATTTATTTTTTCTGGAATTGATATTATTGAAACAATTAGTCTGGCTCTGTCCATTTGCAGGGTGAAATTCACTCATAACTGTTTATTAAATTAGAAGCTGTTAAATAAGTTTTGGTTAGTAGCTTAAATTACAGCTTTTTATTTGTTTTCTTCAAAACTGACATTGGGGTATTTTACTCTATGAAGTAACACATTTTCGAGTTTATCCTCTTTTGTCAGTCCTTCAACACCTTACATATGTTCGCTTTAATACTTCCATTAAATGTATTTATTTTTAGTGTATCAAGCAGCCTTCAGTGTTAAATTGAAGAGTTAATCAGGGTCTTGGATATGATTTCTTGAGATCTTGAGTCAATGAGTAATTATGTTTAGTAAAGGATATGGAACTCTTCTCTAATCCTTTCTTTCCTCAGTTGTCTGTGCGTTTATTTTTTATTTCCAGATTTACAGTGACATGTAAGTGATTATATATACAGTGATTATATAAACCTGCCTAGATTGTTGGCTTTTAAGTGTTCATTGAAATAATAAATTTGTGGTGGATTTTGGAAGAGTATTAACATTGTTAGCTAACTTACTTTCTCTTGATCACCCCGCAACCATTAATCCTGCAAAATTCTGAATTCTGTCCGTTTGTAATTTTAAGAATTGTTGAATATTATAGGGGAGGAGATAGGTTTGAATATCTGGCTGGGAGCATAGGGAGACTGAGTTAACCAGAGTTGGTAGAATAGTATGAGGATCAGAGAGTATGGGGGAAATCTGTTTATAAAGGGAGAAAGTTGGGAAGATGATAGATTTGAAGAGAGGATGAAGAGTAGGTTTCCAGGACTGGAAAATATGAACTAAAAGGATGCATAAATCAAGGAACTGCCTTGCTTCTTGTTCCTTTTTTTCCTTTTGATTTAAACTTTAGATATTACATGACTAAGAGATATATAACTATGATTTTTAATGGTCGTTAAATTTTTGCTTTCCATCTCACCAACTTTTAACTTTTATTTGCACGGTTATGTAAAATTGGTATTACATAAAGCATTTTGTTACAAATTTTGAAGGTAAGAAAAATTAGAGTGTGAATAAAAACAGAGGTCAGATGGTTTCTAGAAAGGTTCTCATATGGTGATAGTGACATTAATCTTGAGGTTCTGGACCAGCTTTACAGGTCAGACTATGTTTTCACTCAGAGTTGATTGTGTTCAAGGGACTTATTCCAGGAAAACAGGTTCACAAGATCATAATGTTGTATTTGTCGTCATTTCTTACATCTCAGCAAAGGGAGTGAACAAGGTCAAAACAAGAACTGTCAGTTGAAGGGCCCTGGGTCCTGATGCCAAACGCTGTGAGTAGCCTGATTCGGTCATCTCCATGATTTTAGCAGACACAGTACAGGGTGGTGCTGTGTCAGGGTGTCCCCTCTCCTGGTTAGTGCTCAGGACATACAAATTTGTACCTTTTGGTATGATGTGAAATCAGGATTTTTTTGAGGGGTGGGAATCAGTGTACACATTTACTGTGGTAGTATATATATATGTATAGATGCACCTTGTTGCTCCAAAAACAGTATATCTGTTTTTAAAGCTTATGTGTCTATTTTCTCAACCTGATTTTTAAGCCATTCAGAGCAGAGAATGTGTCCTATATTCTTATATCACTTAGTACCTAATGTACATGTTAGTTGTTAATAAATATTTATTGGTTATTGATCAGATATGCTCATTCATTCATTTGTTCACTTGCTCAGTTAACAGTATTTAAATGCCTTCTATTTGTCAAGTACTGTTAGGTAACAGGGACATAATGGTAGGTCAGTCCTACTTGGCGATGTCATGAAGGTGGAATAAATAAGCATATACAGAATGGAAGATAAAAAAGTATCTACAGTAACATCATACAAGTTAGGATACTTTGGCCATAGGTAACATAGGTAACAAAACCTAACTAACAGTAGCTTAAACCAGGGACAGTGGAGGTTTTTTTTTTTCAAGGGCTAGATAGTAAATAATTTAGGCTTCTTGGGCCACATCTCTATTGGAACTATTGAACTCTGCCCTTTTATCAGAAAAGCAGCCATAGGTAATACTAAATGAACAGTGTGGTTGTGTTCCAATAAAACCTATTTACAAAAATAGACATTTGGCTAGATTTGCCCCAAGGGTTGTAGTTTGTCAACATTTGGTTTATACATAAGTATTCAATACATTTATTGTTAATATAACACATGCAGTTTCCAGCAGAAGTAAGGCCTGCTTGAGTGTGGTTGGTAGGGTAATAATATGGGTGTAATCATATATAGATTTAATTTGAACATTTCACCTAAAATGTCATATGGTGTGCTTGAGCGTGATATTGTTATGTTACAGAATTGCATACTTATGATTTTGTAATAAAAGATTTTCTAATAAAGAGGGGTGCTATTTTTGCTGGACCCTGTAGTTCGGAGGTAAGCAGACCCAGGCCCTTTTTATCCTTCAACAGGCTAGTCTCAGTATGTTGGCTTTCTAGTCTTGACACATTCTGGTTGAAAGATATTTCCATGAACATTAAGTTGGTTGACCTATGCTAGTCAACATGTCAGGGAGGGGCTTTCAAAAGAAGAGATATTTATACATTGAAGGAAGAAACAGATGGGAAAGAATGTTGCATGCAAAATGAACTTCATATGGGAAGACTTGGAGGCAAGCAAGGTAGGTATGGCAGATTTGAGAAACTGAAGTCTAATGGAACTTGGTTTAGAGTAGAAGAGGAATAATGAAGAGAGATGATTACTGGAATACCTTTAAGTTATGGCAGGGAGTTTAGAGTTAATTCAAAAGGCAGAAACCAATGAAGTTTCAAATAGAGTAATGAAATGATCATTACTACATGAAATATGTACTCACAGTGGACATAATAATAATTAACATCTAACATTTAAATATATTTTCTAAGTATCAAGGAATTTTGCTTGGATCAAGGAATTAAGCAATTGATATGCATTATCTTATTTGATTTTCATAATAGCCTCATGAAATAGGTGCTTTTATTACTCTGCTTCTACAGATGAAGGTTTGTGGTCATAGAGCTAGTAAATGGCTGAGTTAGTCTTCTAATTCGAATTTACTGACCACAGCCCCTTTATTCCTTAATAGTACACTATCATTACTTCTGTAGTAATGCATAATTATTGATGATGAGAAATACGGTTTGAGATTAAGTAATATGCTATTGCTTAAACTTCCTAGAAAATAAGTAACTGAGAGAATTTTCTGTGCCTTATTTTTCTCTGTTCAGGCCAGAAATCTGTCATTAATAAGATTCCTTCTTTTCTCCCTCTCTCTTTCTTCCTTACATTCTCACATCAGCTTTCATCTGTTTTAGTATTATATTTAATTTTATTTGATAAACCCACAAAAATTTTTCTAGGCCTTAAATTTATTTCTATGATGGTTTTATTAGTTGTCTCTTTTCAAATGTTCTTTTTCTATTAAAGAAACATATGGGTAGAGAAACAATAAAAAAGATTCACAAACAATTTAATTAGGGCTTTATTATGATTGTGCAATCAGGTAACAAGTATTTCAGCTTGTGCTATATAACCGAGGTGTTTCCTCCTATAAGAGAAAAATAACAACCCATATGCTTCTGCTTCTTATGTATAACAATCTTTGTTTTTGTCAAACCAGTTTGAGAATATCAGTATCGTGTAAATATTGCTAGAACATAAAGCATGCATTTATAAAGTATAACTCAAGGAGAGTAAGTACCGTAATGATAAAGAAGTATTTTAAAAACTGGGAAAAGTAAAAATAGAGAAAGGAATGCTCAAGTAGGATTGCCTAAATAATGAGGAAGAGCTTTTTATTAGACTCTGGAGAAAAAAATATGAAATTAGATAGTTCTGAAAAGCCTTTTATAAATAGCAGCTAATTAAGTACAGGTCTGGAAATTTCTGGAACATTTGAATGGTTATAATTAGAATTTGTCTTATAATGTTATAAATTGATCTATTCATTTTATTAATCTTGCTGAATAAGGGAGACCTAACATAAACCGGAAGAGTATCAAGAGTTTGTAGGGATTAAAAGCTGTCTTGCTTTAGAACACTATGTGAATGATTAATATAAGAAAGACACTGAGTCTTATCCTAGATTTTATCAAGAAGCTTTAATGACTTTAATTTTTAATGATTTACATTTATAAATTTTGATTTCTAAGAACATTTTATCTTTGAAACATTGATACATATTTTTCTTGTTTTTATTAATTATCCCCCCAAATTTAAAAAACTTAAATATTTATCATATTGTTAGATAATTTCTTTTATGAGGACTCATCTTTACAGTATGAAAACAAATGTTATAAATAGCATTACTAGGTTGAAATTGGGCACTTAATGTTATTTTGTTAAGGAAATTTTTCTTGAGAGTCAAAACCAGAAATAGGAAATTTGTCATGGCATCTCATAATCACAACATATTTGATGATTGTGAACATTGTAGACCCCATCTGTGTCTTCTGTGGATTATTATATTACTGGATGTTCTTTAGTAATGTTTTGATCAACCTCCATAGTGTGGTCAACTACTATAAAACATATTTTAGAGACTTATTTGAATAATTGGTTGTGAATAAATATGTCAGTACCACCAGTGACATTCTACTGTTTATTTTAAATCACAGTGCCATCCTTAAGGATTTGATTTAAATCTATTTTTAATCATGACTTAAATCACCTGCAAGGAAAATTTGGTTTTAAAGCAGTGATTGTCTAGTAAAATGCTTTCTTATTTTGAGCAACTTTAGGATTCATGAGGAACCTAATTTAGTATTCTTAAGTGTTTTCTCCTTTATGATTTGCTACTATGGAAAGTTTTTACTTTTATTATTCCCAAATTAGCTTTTCAGTAAATGGGTGCTGTTTTCAGAAACGTACCCTGCAAGACCTCTGGAATATTTTGTTCAGACAGTTGAGTTTTTATTTCTCTTTCTTTATATAGCTTTCTGAAGCTTTGTGGTTTTAGAGAGAGGTAAGAATTCTCCCCTGCCTTTCGCTGGACATACATGTCCATATCCTGACACCTGAAGTAGTTCTTTTGGGTGGGTGTGGGGAGGGGTATATATTTAAATAGAATTTCCTATACTGAAATGTGATTCCCACTAAATCAATTGTCTTTCAATCTTTCTCAGAATATGTATAGAAATCACTGGGAGAGCAGTGAAATTGGGCTTCAAATATAGCCTACAGCCTGTATTTACCTACTTATAAAATCTTTCATTAAGAAGTTGACTATAAACTGACAAAACAAAATGGAAGCAGAGGCATGGATACATGGAACAGACTGACAGCTCTCAGAAGCAAGGGGGTTTGGGAACCTGGATGAAAAAAGGTGAAGGGGTTAGCCAAAGAACATGTATGTGTGACCCATAGATACAGACGACAGTGTAGTGATGGCCAGAAGGAAGTAGGTGGCGAGGGCTGGGGAAAAGTGGACAATGTGGTGGAAAAATGGGGACATCTGTACTTGTGTAAACAATAAAGATAAAGTAAAAAAAAAAAATGACTCTGCAATGTAATTAGAAGTTATATTAGTTATATCACAACTATTTTAGGTATATCTTTATAGACTATAAATGCAGAAAGCATATCAACAGGGGCAACATATACTTTTGTTCATAGGAATTGCTACTATTAAACATGTAGCTGTTTTGAATAATGTATCTTTTTAAAAAGTGTGCTAAGGTATTTTGGGAAAGTTGAATTACAAAAATTACAATTTTTTGCTCATTTTAAGTCATTCACAATTTTCTTTTACAGGACAGATTATTCTCTTTGAGTCTTAATTTATTCTTCTGTTAAATGGGGATAATATTTCAAAAGCTGTAAGTATTAGAAGCAGTGTATATAAGAAGTCCAGTACCATGTAGTACTCATACTTTATAGATATGTTAGTTATGGCTTTGACCTTGGCAATGTTCCAGTGTCTTCATTTGTGGAGTTTCATGTAATAAATTCCTATTGATGAGGTTTTTCTTACCAAGTGCTTGGCAGAAGATGTTGTCATTTGGGAATGTTGGACCCGTGAGTTTTGACAGCAGTTGCATGCTCTTAGAGCCTGTCATATTTTTCCTTACCTCTTATTTCTTTATGCAGCAGGAAGTCATTTATGCTAATTTACCCCTATTTGCATATAGGTTATAGAGTTCTGTGGTGCAGAGTGTGCTTAGAAGCCCTTTTAAGTGTCTGTTTGGATCAAAGCAGGGCTGTGTGATAGCTGTTGTCTGACACCAAGCTGTGTGGTGTTGTTTTCATTAAACATTTATCATACTTCGAATGTGACAGCAGGCAACTTTGTGCCAGGATAACATGTTTTCATGCAAAATTTATTGAAAAAGACGAGATTTTGTAAAGGGATCTTGTTGCCTTTCACCAGTGGTGAAGGGTAAATGTTTGGTTCGAAAGAAGTATACCTTTAACATGTGTCACTGAAACATGCAAAAGGAGCTTTCTGCTGTCAATTTTGTTAAGCAGGTAAACAAATACATCTTTATATAAGTGTGTGCAGTGGATTCTTTTTTCCTTTTTAAAGTGTCTACAATTTCCTTGTGAACTAAATGAATATCGTAACAGTGGCCCATTATGTTATTGGGTATTTTATATTGCAATGACATTTACCACTCAGTTTCCATTGTATAGGTTTGAATATTTGTCACTAGGTATTAGTTTTGTTCAACGGGAACAATCTGAGGTTTTCAAAAAGACAAGGTCAAGAAAGGTAATCTAACATTACAAAAAAGAATATTTAGCAAAAGCAGAAGACAGGGGTTTCATAAGTTCTCCCCCAGGTCACCCAACTTTCTCGTACTTATTATGTGAGTCCATTTTAATTATCCCAGAGTTTGCCTGATGGGATTTGATTTGAATTATACTTCATAGAGCACTACATGGTATGAGCTGTAGTTTTATTCTTTCTTTTTGCAGTTTTCTGGAAAGGCCTTGGAATGAGAGAAGGTACTTTTTATTTTTCTTTTCCATTCTGTAGGGGCTGAGGAGTTACAGTTATGTGAAGAAGTTAATGAGAGAATGAAAGTAGTCTTATGCTGGACTTCTTAGTAAGTTTTATCATATTGACTGTAAGAAATTTGGCAAGACTCTTTTCAAGAGATGTTACAAAAATTATGTTGTCATTAACATTCAAGAGAAAAAGGAGAAGTGAGTTGGGTGTAAAGGAAGGAACTTTGTCTTAGGAGCGACACAGAAGCCACATAAACCTTCAAATTCTGACTTGCTGTGTTTTGGAGCTACTAAAGGGTAATTTTTTTAAAAAGGTAAATCATGACTCATAAAAATACACGTAATCACACACCAAAGGTATTTAAACTCATCAATTAATATAATTAGTGAGATGTTACAAATAGCTCAAAGGAGAATCCAAAGAGTAGACACATATATAGGCCATCAGGAATATGAGACACAACATTGCCTAATAGATTCAAAGCTACCTTTTTTCTCATGGGGGAGGGAAATCAGTTACAACTCCATTGGATATAATTAATTTGCTAATTTGCTTATCAATAAAAATCATTTTGCATTGCTACCAATTATCTGTAATTTGTAGAATTAAAAAATATCTCAAAGAAAGGTGGAACGGTTGAGATAACTTGGAAAGGCACCCTGGACAGGACCCCCCAGTGATCTTTGTTCATCTCAATCATTTAAGAATTTTCCTGACAGAATAAGTTATTCTTTTTGACCCTTAAATTTATTCTTTTTGAAAATGGGGATAATGATCATTGAAAAGCCGTAAATACCAGAAGCAGCGTATATAAGAAGGCTTTGTAGCAGGCTGTCAATAAATGGTAGTTATTTTATTTCTATTAGTAACACTAATTTATGATTCTTGTGATTACCCATTTCTCAGCTATTATTCTTTTTTCTTACCTTTTAATCTTTTTAAAGGTTATTCCCTCAACCCAGAATACTCTTTCTTCTCCACCTCTTCTGCCAGTTCCGTTCATCTTCTGGGGCTCACTTTAGATGTCACTTCATGAAGTATTCTCTACCTCTCATTAGTGTGCCCTGCATTTAGTACCCATGGCATCTATAACTGAATCTGAGTAGAAAACTTTGTAATTTGGTGTCTCTCAAATTTTTTAATTGCCAGATTATATATACCTTGTCTGTCTACTTGGATCAGAACAAGCACTCAAATATTTGTAAAATAAATAAATAAATAAATGATGGTTTTAGAAGTTGTTTCTAGATAACGAAATCCAGCTTTTAAGCACTTAAAAGTGATAAAATTGAATTTCTGTGTTAGAAGAGTAACTAACCTTTTTTCTAGTATTCGTGCCTGCTTTAAGTGTACATGTGCACACACGTGTGCATTGTGCATACACCGCCTCCATCAAAGTTTCCAGACTACATTTTTAAAAGTCTCCATAGTTTCTGCTATTTTTTTGTACTTTAAATGTTATCAAGCATGCTACAATTAATTTCATTTAGCATAGGCTGTTTAAAAAAGTGAATGTAACTTTTAGGATTTCTTTTTAAATACTGATTAAAATTCCAGTCCTCCTTGATGACTCTTCATGCCTAGTCTAATTTATTTCAGGATCTTAATTGCCATCACCTACTGTGTTGCTTTGGTACATGGTTACAGGGCAGATTACTAGACTTAAATACACTATTCCACAGAGATCTTTTTCTGAAGACCTTGGTGTTTGCCATCAGTTAGGTTATGTATGACTTCTGTAAGCTAAAATTTCTATATATTGTTACAGGAAGGTGGAGGGAATAAACTTGGGGTGCCAGCCCAATCTTTTCTTCCTAAATCAAAAAGCAGCTTCCCTAAAAGCTAAGCTGTTGTTTATAATTACTTACTATATGATTTCTCCTTCATTGCAAAATGCCTGAGTGTCCTAGATATGAATGATGCTAATCCACATAGAAGCAATCTGTTCAGTCTTTTTAAAACACCTAGTTTCATTTCTCACAAGTTTTCTTCCAAGTCTGGTGATTATTGGACTGGCATCTTCAAAATAGAACAGATTGGAATAAACCATAATATATGGTTGACATGTTAGACAAATCTTGGTCAGCACAAGTAGAGAGGCAGAAGCTAATCTTCCTTGATTAAACAGCAAAGATTGGGAAATAGATATCTACATGATGATCTATTTTTATATCATAATGTGTTATTATAGATAGTTTTAAAGCAGCTGGTTTAAATGTTTTTAATATCCTAGTAAATGGAGTGTGTATGGCGAGATGATAGGAGTAACATATGTTTCTTTGAATAGATGTAGCTACGGGATACACTTTTCCACTAAAACAGAGTAAGTTGTGACTACATTCCATTCATGTAGGTGTTGTTAACATATCTTAGATTTCAAGGCACTGAAAGTACGTCATAAAAGAAGAGCTCCAGATGGTGTCAGTGGGTTAATGCCTTTCATTTTAGTGCTAAGGATGTAGACCTTGGGTTCTGAGATGGTGTATACCTACAGGCAGATTGGGATGTATCTCGGAGATTGGATGTTGTGGATATAAACACAAAGCACTTTCTAAGTGCTGTTACATATATGACGATCATTTATACAGCAGGTGCAGTTAGGGAAATGCAACAATGAGTGCTGCTCTTTTAATTCTTTCTGAACTCCTAGAGGAGTTTTTGAAATGGCAGCCTTTGTCCCCTATGGATTTGCCAGTTTTGACAGGCCACTTGGAAGTAGATGTGAAAATCAATTTGGTTGTCATGTTGCAATCTTAGCTTATTTTTTCATAAAAAAGAAAAATAGAGAAAGGCATTCCACATGAGAAAAAGAAAATAGTCGATATCAGAATTTAAAAAGTAACATGTATTTGGAATAGGAAGTCTGTCTAGAAAGTATTCAGCCATGTACTATAAAAAAATGGAGACATTTGTTGAAGAAGATAGGACATGACTCGGTCCCCTTCAAAGTAAGCACCTTGGGACCTCACACAGTTCTCCCAGTCACCATCAGCTGCCCCATCATATTTTCCTGGATTTCATTGACAGTCTGAAATCTCTTCCCTTTCAAAGGTGATTTTAGTTTTGGGAAAGCCCGTAAGTTGCAAGGTGCCAAATCTGGGCTGTAGGGGGGCTGAATCACCTGGTTGATTTGATGTTTCACCAGAAACTGCGTGAGGCATGATGCATGAGCAGGTAAGTTGTCATGAGAATCTGCCAATCACCAGTTGCCCATAGCTGTAGCCTTCTGAATCATCTGAATAATTTCCATGGAGGATGTTCAAGCTTAACGCAAAATCTGATGCAGATTTGTTACTCTACTCGCTCAGTCATTTTAAATGTGACTGCCACACAGTTCATATGTTCACTCAATGGCATCTCCTGCCACCCACTGACTAGTACAGTGAAGGTGTCATTGTTTACACATGCTCATTCCAGTTCACTCTCCTTGGCTGCCAGGTTACATCTACATCACACAAACTGTTCTTTTTATACTAACAATGGTTGGACTTTTTCCTGGCAGTCCTCATAAGCCAGAGGTGAAATATATGTAGTGTGACTACTTAGAAATTAAACCCATGCAAGAAAAATGATGAAAGGCAAGAATACAAGAAAAATACTTTTATCTTTCAAAGCTGTCTAGTTAAGGAAGAGTAGTACTTTTGTAGAAATACACTCATGGAATTGCTCAAATTGTAATATTAGATTATTTATTTAAGTGAAGATTTTTTAATTTCATTCATCAATCAGCAGTATTAGATCCAGTGAATTTGCAGCTGCAAACTAATTTGAAAAATTGTCAAGGCTTAAACTAAGCTGTAAGGAATTATACTGATATATCACAAGATGTGTGCTTCTGAAGCTAAAAAAGCAGTGTCTGCTTAAAAATATTTACCATTGATACTGTTTTCTAGAAATTTTCATATACTTTTTGTATGTTAGTATTTTATTTAAGTCAGGTGTATTGAGATATAAATTATATACAGTAAAATTAACTTCTTAGATATATAATTCTGTGAGTTTTGACAAACTATACAGTCATGTGATTCTTACCACAATCAAGGTATATAAAGTATTTCTATTGTCTTAAAAAGTTTCCTCATACTCCATGTGCAGGTTTTTTCCCCAGCTACCAGCCCTTGTCCAACTGAAAAGTTTTACTTTTTCTCTATCATATAAATACCATCATATAGTATGTAGCCTGTTAGATACGGCTTTTTTCATTTTATATAACGCTTTTGAGATAACTTTAGGTTGTTCATGTATTAGTTCCTTTATATTGTTAAGTAGTATTCCATTATCCATTTTCCATTTCAAGAGTTAAATAATGCATTTTTTGATTCTGTACTGAAGAAGAGTTTGTGTAATTTTTGTGTTATTTCTCCCTTAAATGTTTTTGGTACACTTCACTTTATGCATCCACTTAACATAAAGATTATTTTGTGAGTTTAGTTTTTCTAATAGTTAAGTAGTTTTTCTAATAGTCAGACTAATCAGATTTCTGTTTGTTTTTGTGTCAGTTTTGGTAAGTTGTATTTTCCCTCTAAGAGTTTATTCATTTTCTGTAAATACTCATTTTTTTTACATAAAAATTTTCATAAGATCTCTTTAAGATTTTTTGTATATATTATTAATTGTGTGGTGATAATGCTTTTCCCAACCTGGTATCAATTATTTGTGCTTACTCTCTTTTTTTCTTAATCAATCTTGTTGGAAATTTATTAGTTTTTACAACCAACCAACCTTTGGCTTTGTTGATTCTTTGTACAATATGTTTATTTTCATTAATTCTTATTATTTCTCTAACTCTTATTTTTTTCTTCTTTAAATTTCTTTAGGTTTAATGTGCTGTTAGTTTTCTAACATTTTGAGAAGGATGTTTAATTCATTTATTGAGTTTTTTTCCTAATATGTTTATCTAAGGTTATGAATTTTCCTCTAATCATATTTTTAGGTACATGCCATAAGTTTGGTATAGAATATTTTCATTATAATTTATTTCAAAATATTTCTAATTTTCATTGCAACATTAACTTATGAATTATTTAGAAGAGTATTACTTAGTTTCCAAATATAGAAGTATTTTCTTAATTATCTTTGTTATATTTAATTTTAAAGTTAGCACATAGCAAAAGTTGACTTTTTGGGTGGACAGTTATATTAATTTTAACCCATGTATAGATTCACATAACAACTGCCATGAACAAGGCACAGAAAAGATTCATCAGTCCCCCACAGCCCCTTGTGTTGCCCCTTTGAATTTACACTCTGGTCATTCCTAGCACCTGACAACCGTCAATACGATTTTTGGCCCTAAATGTTTAAAGGTTTATCTTTTTGAAAATGTTAGATGAATGAATCATATAGTCTGTATTTTTGAGACTGATCTCCTTCCCTCAGCCTAATGCATTTGAGATTTTTTTCAAGCTGTAGCAAGCTCAACAGTCTTTTCCTCTTTTTACTGAGTAATATTCCCTTGTATTGAGGTAACACTATTTATTCTACTTCTGCTTGTTGAAGGACATCTGGTGATTATGAATGTAGTTGCTGTCCATTCACGTACAAGATTTTCTGCAAACATAATTTTTCATTTCTTTTAATGAATGAATTGATGAGAGGTTGATGTGAAATATGATGAATGTACATTTATTTTTTTATTTTTATTTTTCATAAGAAACTGCTAAACTGCATTCCAGAGTGGTTATACTGTATTGCATTTTTACCAGCAGCAAAAAGAGTTTTAGTTGCCCTGCATCCTCATCAGCACTTGACTTAAATATTATTTGCCATAGCCATTCATGTTATTGTGTAGTAGAATCTCATCATGGTTTTAATTTGAATTTATAATGCTAATAACAAACATTTTTTATGTGCCTTTTGCAATCCATATAACTGTTCAACTCGTTTGCCCATTTTAAGATTGTTTGTGTTCTTTTACTGGTAAGTTTGCCAGGTCTTTATATATTCTGCATATCAGTCCTTCTGTTGACTGTGAATTGAAAGTGTGATGCTGAATGTCTTTTTAGATGTTTATTGGTGATTTGTATTTCTTCTTTTATGAACTACATGTTCAAATCATTTACTCAAAATTTTTTTTAATATGAAATTGTAAGAGGTCCTTATATACTTTAGGTATAAGTAATTTGTTAAATATATGTGTTGTGAATATTTTTTCCTTATCTGCAGTCTGTATTTTCATTTTTTAATAGTGTTATTTGCAGAGCAGAGGGCTTTCATTTGGATGACATTTATTTTTTCAATTATGTCTTTAACATATCTTGCTTTTGGTGGCATGCCTAAGAATTCTTTGGCTAACTTTGGGTCATGAAGATTTTCTCGGGCATTTTCTTTAAAAAAATTTATAGTTTTAAGTGTTACTATTAGGGCTATAATCTATTTTGAGGGTTTTTTTTTTTTTTTTTTGTATAAAGCGTGAGGTTTATGTTGATATTTTTGCGTATGTATATTCAAATATTTAATTGTTCCAAAACAGTTTGTTGAAGAAACTATAATTTCTTTATTGAATCACCTTTGCACTTGTCAAAAATCCAGAAGCATAGTTAGAGACTTCAATACTTCTTTCTCAGTAAACAACATAACATATGAAAATGATGTTGTTCCATTTCATGTTGTCTCAAAGGTTTCTCAAGCTCTCTTAATTTCTTTTAATTTTTTTTTTCCCTGCTTTGCTTGGGTGTTTTTCCCTCCCTTGTCTTTCAAATCACTGATGTGATCCTCTGCTTCACCAACCTACTGTTTGTTCCTTCCAGCATATTATTTATTTCAGATATTGCATTCTTTATTTATGATTGCTCCTTTTTTATTGTTTCTATCTCTTTTTTCATGCTGTTGAGTATCCTTATAACCAATACTCCAAACTCTCTACCTGATAAATTGCTTGGCTCCCTTTCATTTAGTTCTTTTGGAGAATTCTCTTGTTCTTTCATTTGGGCCCTGTTCACCTTCCCATTTTGGCTGCTTCTTTGTATTTGTTTCTCTGTATTAGGTAGATCCACAAAGAAGGTAGATCTGCAAAGACTCTGGTGGAGACCTATGCCAGACACTGCCTGTGACTGGCCCTGGGCAACCTGTTTGGGATCCACAACATGTGGTTTCCTCTGGTCCTGGGTGTGTACAGAACCAGGCTGCACACCAAGGCTGGCTTTTACCAGTACTGCACCCAGGGGAGAGTCAGCTGGAGTCTCAAGGCTCCCAGAGATCTGCCTTAGTTGTTAAACTTAATCATTGAGATAACAATCTCCAGCTGTACTCAGCAGCCTGACTTAAGCTTCACAGGATGGGGCAGAGTGATCCCTGTGGGCAGGGCCATTGCTTCCCCTCAGGCTGATGCCACATGGAGGGGAGTGCTCTGCCGGAGAAAGAGGGCTCCTGAAGTATGGGGAATGACTCAGCCCAGGGACCCTGGTGGCTATTTCCTCAGTTTTCTCCCTAGAGCCACCCATCCCAGACCTCTGCCCTCCATCTGCCGGAATCCCAGATAAGTGGTTGCAAACGAAATTTTGTGCGTTAGCCGTTTAAGGGGCACTCTGCATCTCTAGCTGTCTATCCCTTGCAGATAAAAACCTTGCTGCTTTTCACAGCCAGCTGTTATTTGGGTTCCTTTCCTGGTTCTGGTGCGGTAGGCTAGGGAGCCCAGCTTAGGGTTTAGACCCCACACTTCTCAGGGGGAACTACCTGGACTCTGAAATATCCCTCTGGAACTTCAGCTGCCACCTGTGGGAACCCAGCCAACCCTCTCACGTATCCTCTGCACTCCCTACCAGTCACATTGTGGTGAAGTGGTTTCTTCTGTCTGTTCTTGGTTATAAGGCTTCTCTCCAGCTACTGTTCAGTTGGTTATTCAGAATGATTTTTCTTCAATTTACTTGTAATTCCTGTTTGGACCTGGGAGGAGGTTTGTGTAGCTTCCACTTACTCTGCCGCCATCTTGTCCTACTCCCAGATACAGATGAGCAGGCAAGTAGAAGAACGATTTAATAATTAAACCAACCAACATACAACATATGACCCAACAACAGTACAATTCACATAGAACATTCACTAAATAAACCACATCCTGATTCATGAAGCAAACCTTTCCTAATTTATAAGAACTAAAATCATACAAGGTATATTTTCTGATTACAATGGAATGAAATTAGAAATCAATACAGAAAGATACAGGGAAATCTCTAAATGCTTGGAAATTACACATCTCACATCTAAATAATCCCTAGGTCAAAAAGAAAGTCACAAAGGAAATTAGAAAATATTTAGAACTTAGACAATACAAAAATATAAAGTATGAGAATTACTAGAGGCAGCAAAAGTAGTATCTTGAAGGAAATTTATATCGTTTAAGACAAGAAGGCCTCAAATCAACTTAAGAACCAATATAAACAAGTGTGAAATAAATTCAAAGAAAGAGAAGGGAAATAATAAAGAACATATACTTATATTAGAATTTTTTGTGTTTTTGGTGAATTGACTTTTTCTCTCATCATTATATAATGTATCCCTTTTTGTTCTCAGCTGCTTTATTTGCTACACAATGCACATGGTCTGATAGTAGCATAGCTACTTCACATATTTTTTGATCAGTTTTGCATGGTATATCTTTCCCATTTCTTTATTTTTAACATGCCTATATCATTATATTTGAAATGAGCTTCTTGCATATTAATAGATCTTTTTAAATTCATTCTGACAATCACTGTCTTCTAATTGGTGTGTTTATCCAACTAATCTTATTTATTTTATAGTCCATGATTTTATTGTATATAGTCCTAATGGGTCCATTTCTTTTATTTTTTCATAATTTAGAGAATACTTTATTAGTTTCTATAATCAAGCCCATGTAGCTAAGACCTTACGTATTCAATACAGTGTTTTACTCCCGTGCAAATGGAAAAAAGTTACGTTTAACGTTTCTAGACTAATGTGGCTGTTATTTTCTGTATAATGCCAACCCAATACACTTCAACTGGGATCCTTCTACCAAAGTTGACAGCACAAGTAAAGTTTCAAAATATTCAACCTATATGTATATTCATTTATATAAGAAGACCAGTAACAGCATGTTATGCATCAATAGCAGCGTCAGCTTTTCTATGTTCCGAAGTCATATGAACAAAATTATAGAGATATCCAGCATACTCCATTTTTAAAAAAGGTAAGAAACAAGAGCCCTGAAAACAGCAAAGTTCAGTCACTGTTGTGGTACTGGGCAACATTTCTTAAATTACTTCTCAATCATCATCTGGAAAGAAAACATTCTAGAATAATGTCAATAAAAACAGCTCTCATAAAGCACAGCCACTACTCTATCATACAGTCGGTAGAGGATATTTTATATTCACAGATGTATATACAGTACTGTACTATATCTGTATTACTAGAGGATACAATTAAGAAGGCATTTTTGAGGTGTGATTCTGTTTTTGCAAAGAGAGCCCAAAGGATGGTACAACAGAGTTATGGTAAAGAAATGCACCTTCTCACATAATATTCCCTTTCATTAGTGGTACAGTTCTAGGAACTCACTGCCCTTCATGAATATCAGATAAAAACCATTTTAAAAAGACCAAAAAAACCCCCAAAAAACCCAACCCATTGGATTCACACAAAGATAACCAAGTAGAAGAAAGCAAGACTCAGCCTAACCAGCATTTTACCAAATCTGTTGTGTTTGAATGGTAAAAGCTCCCAGTGGGTCCATTTGTATTGCACCTGAAGGGGCAATTACTCTAGGGTAATCTTAATCTAGTTTCAGCAATTAAATTAATACATCTTAGATACCACCAAACCAACTGTAAATATATAAATTTTAAAATTTGCTACCATGAAGTAGTTCTTAGAGAAAGGGTTGATCTTGGTTTATCTAGTCTGCCATTACTAGAATCAAAGTTTCCATCCACTGTTATTACAGCCTATCTACTTCAATGTCAAGAAGTGAATTTTTTATTCTTCTTATTTCTATCCTTCCTTTCAATTTCTTTCTTTTTTTTCTTCTTTCCTTCCTTCCTTCCTTCCTTCCCTTTCTTTCTTTCCTTCTTTCCTCCTTCCTTCCTTCCTTCCTTCCTTCCTTCCTTCCTTCCTTCCTTCCTTCCTTTCTTTCTAAGATACACTCCTATGAGCCTTGTACCATTCATCATAAAACTTTCTTTCCCTTCCATATATTTCCTAGAAAATACTCCTTTTTCAATGAAGACTGGCGTCTGGCTCACAGTCTTCTTGTCCTTGATCCCATTATCCAGTGGTCATTAGGTCAGAACTGTTATTGAAAGTTCAGATAAGTACAACTGCTTGTTGGACATGTCTAGAGCTTCAGCTCCAGCATACTCAAAACAGATCTCATGAACATCCACCCCACGGCACATGTGCATGTGCACATAAACACAAGTTGTTTCACATCCATGAAACAGTTAAAATTTCCCTTGGGGTTTTACTTCTGACGATGACCAAGTAATGGCTTTCAAACCATTCATCTCATAGGGTAGAACTATGTAATTACTAAGTATACTTTTGACATGACCCTTTGAAGATACAGTTATATGATTATTACATTTCTCAACCCAGAATTAGAACAAGTGATCAGACAAACTTGAATATACTTACAAGGTTATTAAATTATAAATTGATAATGAGTATTGTATTTCCCCCCCCCCCCCCAAAAATCCATAATGTGTTACCTTAATAGAAGTACAGGGAATATCACATTAGACTGGTAAGCTTGGATTCTCATCCTTGCCCTTCTATTAGCTTGCCTGTTACTTTGGGCTGGTCACTTAACATCTTTGGGCTCATATTCTTTACTTGTAAAATTAGCGTAAATGGTCTTTCAAGTCTCTTCTGTGTGGTGGGCGTTAGTTTCTCAGTCCTGAATGAAGAACAGTATAATATTCTGGGACAGAAGGGGAGGGAAAGGAAGAGTCTTAGGATAACTTGTAAATTATTAGGTTCCTCACATTAAATTAATTACCCTGGTATGTAGTCTCTTCTTTTTCCATGTGTAAGGACATTGGTGACTGAACATAGCCTAGGTATTACCACCTAACAGATGATCTTCCTCCCTTCTGTCACTCATTCATCAAATGTTTATTAAGTACCAGGCAGCAAGCTGGGTCTTGGAGAGCTCATGGTGATCAAAAACAGTTACAGTGCGTGACTCTATGGAGCTTATGGTACAGTGGGGGGGAATAACAAATGGCAATTATGAAATTACATAAATATAAAATTTCAGTTGTGATAATGTTGAGGATAAGGATGCATAATGCTTTAAACAGCATATAATGGGGGGAGGGGCACTTGACTTAGAACAGTCAGGCAAACTTTCCTGAAGGAAGAGATATTAGTAGGAATAATGAGGGAAGTAAGATGAACATTACAGGCAGAGGATAGTCACCAACCATCAACAAATGTCCCTAAATGGGAGGGAGGCTGATATAAAGAGAGACAGAAAGATTGTCTGAGTAGCTAGAATGTGGAGGAGGGGAAGGGAACACAGTATGAGATGGGGCCAGAGTAGCAGATAGGGGCTAGAATCTGCTGGGCCTTGTAAATGTGGTTGAGGATTTTGGCCTCTATCTGAAGAGTAACAGGATGCCTTTGAAGTGTTTTAATCTGATGGGTGTCATGATCAGATTAGTGTTTTGAAAAGATCACTCCAGCTGCAGTGTGGAAAACAGATTGCAAAGGATAAGAGTGGATACAGAGAAACCGGATAAGTAGCACAGTAGTCTAGGAGAGATGTAATAGTAACTTGGACAGGGATTTGGCTTTGGAGATATAGAAGGTGATGAATTTGAGACATATTTATGTCTTTAATGATGGATTTGATGTGGTAGAAGAGATGAAGATACTAAGGATAACCAGTAGTTTTCTTGTTTGCATCATTGGAATGATGCTTTTTTTACTGACTAGAATATGGTATGAGGGAGAGGATCATAACTTTTCTTTGGACTATGGTGTTTGAGAAGCCTTTGAAACATTCAAGAGGAGATAAAAAGAGGATACATAGGTGCCAAACTCTGCAGAGTTCTGGCCTGGAGTGTTAGGCTTTTTATCTGTAACTGTTTAGGTATTTTACTTGGATTTTGATAACTGTAGAGACCTATAATGGGGAGGTTGTAGTGACCGAAGTGGTATTTTCCATATGGCAAGATCAAATCTGACCCATGGGCCATAGCAGAGGTAAATAAGTTGTGCCGTGGAATGCTTTGGATGCTGTCAAAATGTCTGGCACTATTGTAGTTACTGGAAATGGCAAAGATGAGTAAGACATTGTCTTTGATCTCAAGAAGCTTCCTCTAGTTTGGACGTCAGACACACAAATAGATGGTAACAGTGTAGCAGGAGTGCTGTGACAGCCGCCCGCTGTGCCTGGGGAGTATAGTGACACAACTCAAAGTGAGTCCGTCAAGGAAGGTTTTCTAAAGGTGTTGATACTTAAGCAGTCTGTAAAAACCAAAGGAGGAAGTAGGAAGGAGAGGGAAAAACAAAAGAATTAAGGCAAGAAGGATCATAGTTTGAGAAAACACTTTCATTCCTTTTGTGGGGCGGAGGTGTGGGTGGGTGAAATTACCATTTTATTGTCAGAAAATGCAGAAGGCACCTTCTGGAACAAGAGGGTGACATGAGCTTTCTTGGTTCTTTTTTTCTTCTTCATTTCCTTCTCTTCTTCCTTCTTCTCTCCCCTCCCCTCCTCTTTCCTCATCTTTTCTGAATAGGTAATATTTAGTTCAAAATTGAACATTATATAAAGGTATATGTGCAGTAAAGAGTCTCTTTTCACCTTGTTTCCCATTTACCCAGTTACTCTCCCTCACCTCCCCAAAATCCAGGTAACCACATTTATTGGGTTCTTATACAGGGGTGTGCAAAAGTAGGTTTACAGTTGTAATACAAATAAACAATACAATAACTAATAAATAATGATACAAGAGCAAACTCTGTTTCTGTTTTCACAAGTGTAAACTTAACTTTGCGTACTTCTGTATAATCCTCCCAGAGTATCTTTAAGAAAAATTATGATACAAATATATTTTTAAAAATTTATTTCTCTTGGGATCTTTTGTTCATTCTGGCTTTAAAAAAGTAATATAAAAAGAGGTTATAAGAGGATATGCCAGAGGAATTTTGACTTGAAGGATTTTAAATTAGAGAAGCGGCACTAAGGGAGTAGATTGAAGACCTAGAGGCCACTGAGCGGTCTTGCCTAAAGTAATGTTGACAGAGCAGTGATGAAGCCTTAGTTAAGATAGTGGCAGTGGAGAAGGAAAGAATGTTATCCAGTTGGATCTTGAGCTTACTTAAGATGGGCTAAGAAACAAACCACTTATTTAATCCTGAACTATAGCATAGAGACACTGAGAGTCCAGTCAGGATGAGCTGTGTGAATCGGTGGGTGTAAGGAACAGTATAAATCAATGGGGCTTATCCATGAAATGAAGAAAAGCAGCTAATCGAGAAGTTAGGTGTAGCACAGTGGGTAATAGCTCACCCACTAGAGTCTTGTAGAGCTGATTTTAAATCCAGCTCTTTCATTTACTAGCTATGTAATCTTGGACAAGTCACTTAATCTCTCCAAGCCTTGGTTTCTTTGTAACATGGCTCTGGTAAACATAACTACCTCCTTGGATTGCATTAAGAATAGAGGAGATAAGGATACAAAGGAAAACTGCATCCAGGACTCACCTAGAAAAGTGAATCATAGGTTGGGAAGTTTGATCATTGAAGTGAGTGAATATGGTAAACCAGTAGAGAATGAGAAGGTGGTTACCTCCAAGTGTAAAAGAACAGTGAACTACTTGTACTTTGTTACTTTGATGATCTGTGTTGATTTGGAAATGCCATGTGAGTTCTTTGGGCCTCAGTCTGTCTATCCGTACTGTATTGTAGGTTGAACTAACTGATAAGGTCCTTCCAACTCTGTTCTTCTGATGCCATACTTCGCCATCTTTAAATTCTAAAACCATGTACATATATCTTCTATGTTACAGATTTCAGAATAAAAACTACAGTTCTTTCAGATGCTGTTGATTTAGATTTATTATATGGCAACACCCAGAGTTTTACCTCTTTTACACATTTAACTTTGTTTTTCTGTGACTTCTTCCTTAAATAATTTTGTTTTGATCCTAAAGGATACTTTTTTCTTTTCTTCTTTTTTTTTCAATAACCACCTTGTAAAAAGACTATTGTTTGCCTTTTAATCTGTCCGTGAGGAATTCAATCCAAATGATAGGGAGCTGTGAAAATCCAGTTAGTGTGAGCTGTAATCTTTTTTGCTGGCTTTAAATTGTAAGAGTACCATGCAGACACCCTGCAGATAACTGAATCAAAACATACAGTAATCACCTAAACATGGATTCTGCCTTTGCTCTTATGGAGCTCTAGTAGAAATCACTAATAAGCATTTACTTTTCAGAAATATTTCGTCATGGTATCAAATAAAATCAGGGTTATATATTAAAAGCTGTATTTCACAGGTAGACAACACAGTGTTTATGAAAAGCATTGATTTCTGAAAATTTGATATTATACAGCATTCATAATATCCTCTGACTATTATAGAGTCAGGGAAAAAAATCTTCATAGAAAGAGAATATTTATAAGCCTCTAATCTTTCAGTCATCAACTTCACATATCACTAAGGGAAAACTCGGAACTGTTAAGATAATCAGGCTTTTGAACTATAATAAAAGATAAGAAGAAAGCTGCCTCTCTTTTTATCTCATTAAAAGAACTGGTTCCATGAATGCATTTTATTGAATTTAGGTAGCAAAATATTCTCTGATAACTTTGTCAAATCGTGTCTATTTTCTAGATTTATAGGCTGTTTTCTTTTTCTTTTTCTTTTTTTTTTTTTTTTTAGTTAAAAGATGAATCTCTCATCCATTAGATTCTGCATTAGAGTGATGAGAAACACAATGTGCAGTATGCTGATGCCGCCTCCTAATTTTATTAGCTTTCCATTTTCTAATACCAATGTTGATAATATTCTGGTGAAGTTTATAAAATGAAATAGGCTGTTTGTTGAAACCAGTATCCTAGTGTTGCTGGCATGATTCATGCTACATTAGGAGTTCAAAAGTCATTAGTAATCTTTTATGTTTAGTGTATTGTTCCGAACAGCAAACTTGAACTCCTTTGTTTTGAAAGATTCATAGAGCCTAATTAAGAACAAAGGTTTCATAGAGTATGTTCCTTTCCTATGCATATCATTTTATCCCAGGCAGTTTTATAGAGCTCAACATGCTAGTCCTTCAAAATAAGGAAGCCCACTTTTCATCAAAAGTATAGATTCTGAGGACTGTGGCTGTGGGTCATCATTCTCAATACTAAGTTTTTCTGTAAACTTTTTGTTATAGAAATACTTAAACATAAAAAAGGACAAGATTGCTATTATGAACCCAATTTATCTGTCAGTCACTTTGCAAAACATTGTTTTAGATACGATGAGTATAAGTAGTTTTGAAAAGCTATTATTACTATATTGCCTCACGTCTCCATGAAAGTTCTAAAAATCATTGCTATTTTAGTGTGCTGATGATAAGTTTGGGTGTGCATTTAGATTATTAGTAAATAATATTAAGAGGGATGTTCTAAATTCAACATTTTAAGAACAGTTTTAATCTCATTTACATACAGTGTACTATGCACATTGTGCAAAACATTATGACCAACAGATGTTTGTAGGGGAATATCCAGGCATTGGCTAATGATGATCACATTACTTACCACTCATACAGCCTACATCTTTCACTTGTAACTCTCCTTGCTTGTATCTTTTTAAAAAATATTTTATTGTTATTCTGTTATAGTTCTCTCAATTTTTCCCCCTTTGCCCTCCTCTGCCCAGCCCACCCCCCGCTCCCACAGTCATTCCCTACTCTGTTCATGTCCATGGGTCATTCATTTACGTTCCTTGACTAGTCCGTTCCTCTTCTTTCCACCCTTATCCCCCTCCCCTCTTCCCTTTGGTCACTATCAGTCTGTTCCATGTTTCCATGCCTGTGGTTCTATTTTCTTTGTAAGTTTATTTTGTTCATTAGATTCCTCTTTAGGTGAGATTGTATGGTATTTGTCTAACCGATTGGCTGATTCACTTGGCATAATACTCTCCAGTTCCATCCATGCTGTCTCAAAAGGAGGGAGTTCCTTCGTTCTTTCTGCTGCAGCCTGTATCCTTTCTAAGCTGCCTACTCCCATAGTCACATCTTTACCCCCAACCAAATCTTCTTAGCATACACACACTTACAGACCAAAAGAAAAAACAAATTTCCATGTATTTTTAAAAATTGATTAAATTCAAAATGTAACAGTAATTATTTATTTTCTTCTTCTTTTTTTTTTTTTTTTGAGTAATACCTCCAAGCCACCATCATTTTCCACCTGATGTATAGCTTAGCTTCATAATTGGTCTCCCTACTTTCACTCTTGCTGCCCACCCCCAGTCGTTATCCACACAGCAACCAGAGAGATGTCTTAAAAATATGCCATGTTATGTCACCCCTATGCATAAAGCCCTTTAGTGACTTATTGAATTCTTTGCCTTGAACCCAAAGTCTCATAGGCTCATGTACGCAGCCTGTCTCCTCCTACTCATTATGTCCTAGCCTCACTGTTCTTTCCATCCTCTCATAAGAGGTGTCCAACCTTTTGGCGTCTCTGGGCCACACTAGAAGAAGAAGAGTTGTCTTGGGCCACACATTAAATACATTGTGACATGTAATCACACCCAAGAAGTCTCATAATGTTTTAAGTGAATTTACGATTTTGTGTTGGGCCACATACATAGCCATCCAGCGACACACGCAGCCTGGGGGTCACAGGTTGGACGCCCCTCTGAGTCTAAATGTTTGTAGTTGATGATGTCTCTGTTTGGAATGCTTACTCCTGGATTTTTTTTTTAAATATGGCTCCTCATTCTCATTATTTCAGTCATTAGTTTAAGCGTAATCTTTTAAAAGAGTCCTTTCTGGAACACCCAATCTAAATTAGCCGTCTTTTCTCCCCATTACTTTTCATTCCATTATCAGCTTTATACACTTCAGAGTACATATCACAGTATGTAACAGTATGTAATCATCCAGAGTATAAGGACAGAGTTCTTGTTCACTGCTGCGTTCTCAGCACTTAAACAGTACTTCACACATAAAAGGTACTTTAGTAAGACTTATGCATAAATGAGTTAAATGAGTAACTATGTTACTTCAATTTAAGATCAAGTTTCTTCAGTGGGTTACCTATAGTTTTCATTTTTAATTAATTATTATAGGCATATGTTTTGTAAAAAATTTTTGTAATTTTAAAATACAGGGTCCAGTAGAAGTAAGACTTGCTTGAGTGTGTTTGGTCGGGTACATGAACGTCTCCCAGGAGATGCACAGCAATTTGAACATTTCACCTAAAATGTCATATGGCATGCTTGAGTGTCATGTTATCTTACAGAACTACATTCTTAAGATTTTTGTAATAAAAAAGGGCCATAATATGTGTCAGACTCTGTGTATTAAGTGAAAACTTTTCACTCTGCTTCACACTCCCTCGCCTTATTCCTCAGAATTAGGCACTGTTAAGACTTACATGGAAGATTTTGTGCTTCTATGCTTTCATCTATATATTTCTAATGATATACAATGTATTACATTAATGAGATTATCATGTACAGATTTCTGCAAATTGATTTTTATAGTAATAGTAGCTCTTGAGTACTAAGGCCTGATGTTTTCAGTTTTGAATCACAAAATTGCTTTAAAGAGTAGGTGGTTAAATTCATACTGTAAAACTAAAACTTTCCTCATTTCTTCTGTACAAATGTGGTAGATTTTAAAGTTTAGAAGGAAATTGTCAAGCAACTTAGCAATGCAGGTAAGATATAAAGTAAATAATTAGAATTGGCGTCTTTTTCCCTCAGTTTACGTGGGAGTAAGTAATTGATTATAAAATGTGAAAGTTGTTTTCACCAAATATCCCTTGCATCAAAAGGTACCAGTTGTGCTAAGTGGTAACTACTAATAATAAATAACCTGGCCTATCCAATGAAGCTTTAACCAGTATTTTAAATGTAATTATTTCTATAAACAAGCTGTGAAAGCATATGGTCCACCTTATAGCCAGTGATCAGTTAATTTTGAGAGAAGAGTATCAAAACTAACTGAGTTTTTAAACAAACAAATGAAATATTTTTTAAATCTTATTGATATTTTAAGAAGTATTCTTTTTGACTTTGAGAATATCTTCAAAGAGTGTAATAATAGGAATAAACTCTTTATTTTTTAAAATAGATAATTTGCCTGTGACATTTTTTTTTCTTCCTTGACTTAGAAGAGGTAAGTAAAAAATTCCCTAACATGATGTATTTGAAATTTTTTTCAAATTGTTTTTAAACTATTAATCTTGATACTCAATTTTCTATATTTTACTTCTTCCCTTTACAAAACCAGTCTTTTGTTTCTCTTGATAATGATGCTGAGCTCCCTATGCTTCAATTCAAAATGGAATTTTAAAGATTGTCATGGTAGATATATGGCAACAGAGATCTAGTCAAGCCTGTTTTCCTTACAGAGAAGTAAGCTGAGGCTACTGTAAATTAAGTGATATATTTTCCAAAGTTAGCTAGCAAGGTGAGATTTTCATATGTTAAGAGTTATGTATTGGGTTGGCCAAAAAGTGCATTTCGTTTTTTCCCATAAAATTAAAGATACATTTTCATTTTCACCAGTAACTGTTGATTTGGATATTTTGAGTATGTCGGCTATCTCCCATGTGGTGTAACATTGATTGTTCTCAGTTAATGTCTCAAGTTGATTGCTATCAACTTCAGTTGGTCTACCCAACCGTGGAGTGTCATCCAGCAAGGAATCTCCAGCACAAAACTTCGAAAACTTTGCAAGCCACTTTTGACACGTTCAATCAATCACAGCACCTTCTCCATACACTGCACAAATCTTTTTTTGCATTGCAGTTGTATTTTTACCTTTCTTGAAACAATGAAGCTTAGTATATCAAAAATGTTCTGTATTTTCTTCCACCATTAATATTAAAATGGCTACACAAAAGTTCATCAATTTTGATAAGTTCTTTTCTTAAATGCACAATGATATGACAGCTGTCACAATACAATCTAACAAAATTGTTTCAAATGGAGTTAAAGACAACTAAGTACTACTAGAACTGTCTTACGGAAAAAACCAAATGAACTTTTGGCCAACCCAATAGTTGTGGAATAATTCTTACCTTATTAAGGTAAGAACATGTTTAATATTTAGAGATTTTTAATCTCCCCACTGTGACTAACCCCAGTATTAAATAAATATGTATTAATAAATATGAGATGTTTTTCCTCAATTTTAGGTTTTTAATTAATTGTTGTACACCCTGTTCAACTTGCTGCATTTTGATAACTCATTTAAGTTCACATTCCCCCACCTGTCGCTGCGTGTTTTAGTTACTCCTGTCCAGAAAAGCACTTGCTTTTCTTTTCACAAAGGAAAATTTACATTCCTTTTGGCTTAGATACAATCAGAAGGTAAAGGACAGATTAAGGTAGAAGTATCACAGGCACATTAGTGGTTTTTTGGAGACTTTCTCACAGATATAACCAAAAGAATTATGGGGGAAAAGAATCTTATACCTAACAGGGAAAAAAAAAAACCAACTTTAAGGAGACCAAATTGTGAGTAAACATACGAGCCCTTAAAAATATTTTACACTAAAATTAAACACTAAAAATAACACCTAAAGAGAATATTAATTCTATTTAAAATCAGGACCACTGGATATCATTGTATCTGTCACCACACTAGTTTTCTTGATAGAGAGAACTTCATGTGGGGAGTCGGTTACATGGGTGTGACAGGATGGTGCCAAGGGGAGCACTGAGATAGCAGAGAGAGTACAGCCAGAGTCAGATGCTACTCCTCGGGGAACAAAGAGAAGAGGTCGGGGTTATTAGGATTTAATATTTCAGAGAGGGGCAGAGCTGAGGCCCAGACCTCACACTAGAAGGTGTTGCTTGGCTGGTGTTGGTACCTCAGGGGCTTGTGGAAGGGGCTCCATAGAACTAGACAGACCTTTGAGCAAGGTGTGTGTGATGGGTCTGGTTCTGGAAGAATCGGGGGGAAAACACCTAGAAGTGGGAACCTACTCTACTACAGAGTTACTTCCTCTAGAGGAAGGGGTTGTTACTGGGGCAGCCCTGACAGGATCAGTAAATAAAACAGACTAGCCCTGCTCACTTTCTCGAACTCCTCAGTCTCCCTCTAATACCCCTTGCTAGCTAACCTAACAGGGAGGCCTCTGGTGAAGGAAAAATGTCATTTGGAGGCTATAGTAGACTTATGGCTGAGGCAATAGCTTAGTGACTAGCGCCACCGTAAGTTGCCGTTTTCATCCTTTTATACTAGAGACTTTCGATTTCTCTTCCCAGAAGTTTAAACAGTTGTTTATATCCATTGGTTCCACTGTGGTTCAAGAGATAACAGCGAACTTGGATGTCTGAGATTGGCCATTAGGTCGTTCTCAATCTGTGTGCCCTGTGCTGAGTGTTACGTTATCTAGGTTTTAGCCCATGGTAGCTTCCCTCGGCATTCTCTTACCAATGCTAAGGGTGTACAGTTAGGAGTTGACTTTTTCTCTACAAGTTTGTAGTTTGCGCATACTGGAATAAAAAATGATGGCTTGAAATGTGTATATTAGTAAATAAGATCCTTTTAGAATTTCGTGTAAGGGGAACTTAGGGTCGAGAAATATTTCTGTGTACCAATGTTCTTTTTCTTTTCCATTATTGCTCCCTACTGAGAAAAATTAAATTTAAATTAATTTAGTTGATTTTCAGTTAATTTAAATGAGAGAGAAATTAACACAAATACTAAGGGATAAGATTTGTTCAGCTGAGTTGAGCTTTGGAGGGCCACACACCATATATCTAAACTTTTTTCACTTTTAGGACTTCATTCATATGAAATGGTAAACAATTAAGAACTGTATACTTGGAGACTGGATGGCTTTAGCACTTATGTTTTGAAGTTATTGCGGGAGAACCCTCTTTTTAGATCCTATGCCTTGACTTTCCTATTATAGTATCTAAATTGTGATATCATTACTGAGAAAAATTCCTGAAAAAAATTGAATTAACATTACCTTAAAAATGGAATGCCTAAAAATACAAAGTATGATTTGTCAAATTATCATCAGATGAAAGCAGTTGAAGACTGCAAATACCAAAATGAGCTGTGGTTTTAAACTTATTTTTGTGCTTTCTAATACAATTTTATAAATTCCATAATTCTAAATACAGTAAATGGTATTTTAGAACTATATGATATGTGTATACTTTTTTTAAAGTAGCTTTTGCCTGCCTATTAAGTGTGAGTTTTTTTTCTGTGCTGTCACATTTGAAAGAGGTCAGTTCCTGAGTGGAACTGAAAGCACTGCTCCATTCAGGAACTTACCGCGTTAATTACCTCTTTAATATTAGGAATTAATGTGCCCAGTCAGATTTTTTTTTGAAGCTCTTTATTTGATACAGTTTCAGACTTACAAAGAAATTGTAAGAATAGTAAAAAGAACTCTCATACTCTTTATTCAGATTCACCAGTTGTTTATACTTTATTCCATTTGATTTATCAGATTTTCTCTCTCTTCCAACACATACATACACACACACACTCTCTCTCTCTCTCTCTCTCTCTCTCTCTCTCTCTCTCTCTCTCCACTCACTGACTCACTGTCTTTTTTTCCCTGAATTTCTTGTGAGTAAATGGCAGGCATCAGTACCTTCATGCCTAACTAGTATTGTGTATATTACATAATACTTCTTTAAATAGCCATAGTACAGTAATCAAAACCCAGAAATTATCATTGATAAAACATTAGTATCTAATCAACATCCGTAGTCTCTGTTATGTCATATAACTTCATATTTACACGTTACCCACCCTGCCCCTCCATCTAGGATCTAGTCAGGGGTCAATAATTATAGTGAGTTGTCATGACAAGCCTCCTTTAATTTCAAACAATTTCTCAGCTTCTCTTTGTCTTTTGTGTCCTTGACATTTTTAAAGCTATATAAGACAGTTTTGTAGAATGTCCCACAATTTAGAATGTCCCTCAATTTGAGTTTGTCTCATGTGTCCTAATGATTGGATTCAGTTGATACAATTTTGTTTTTTTTGTCCAGAAATACCAATATCAGTGATTTGTGTCCTTCTCAGCGTACCATATCAGGAATTGCAGCATGTTGGTTGGTTCCATTGTTGATGATAGCAACTTTGATCATTTTTTAAAGATCCCATCAAAATTTGACTTGGCAAATAAGAGAAATTTTATAGTGATGTGATTTCTAAGGTCCACATTTTTATCTGAATAAATTAATTGCCATATTTTGTACATATATATTACCTATACTCCATTTGAAGAACAAATCAGAACAAAATGGGCTTGTTCATTTACAAATACTGAAGATATTAAATAGAACAGATTTGCATCTTTCCACTTATATGCATTTTAAGGGGTTTTATTTCTCTTTGATTAGCTTGAAATTCTTTATTGTGTACAGATTGTTTGGATGATACTATATTTTGTAACTTATCCAAAGAAGTGTTTAAGAGTTTTAACACTTCTTTCCTTTCTCATGCAGCGCTGAGCCCTTTTCATAATTCCGTCATTTCTAGTTCTCTGCCAAATCAAATCTGGAATACTCTTAGGCAAATTTTAAATTATGACTGAAACATAAATATAAAAGCATAATATTACATAAATATGTGGTTTCAAGAAGAGTTTTAATTTAAGGTGAGAAGGACTGTTACAAGTCCTTTACCCTGCCTTTACCCTGCTTTTCAGAAACCATGCCTGAAAAATTAGAATATATCCTTTTCAATTCCTTGAAGTAAGAGATTCCAACTTTCTTTAGGAACCTGTTTGTGTACTTAACAGACACTCTAGAAATGCTTTCTTGCAGTTGACTTAAATCTACTCTCCTGTTTCTTCTTAGTAGTAGAGAAGAAGAATATTTGTATTATTTTTTAATAATTATATTTATTAGTCTTTGTATAAAAATGGCTTCAAAATTACAAAGGCCCATCTCCTGAATAAGTTACTTGCTTTCAAAAATACCATTTTTAGTTCTCTAGTCACATGTACAACTAACCTGTGGCCCTCATGCTATCCTTTAGTTAGAAGTCCAGGATTGGTAAGGGCCATTGACCTTGTATTTATTGGCCTTAGCTTTTATGCTTCTAAACTTACAGTATGCTACCTTGCTTTTAATCAAAGCAAAAAACCAATAATGCACTATTTCTTTTGAGTGGGGATATTATTGAGATGTGCTGACAGTATTGGAGTTTTGTATAAAGTTGAACTGCAGAAGAGAGTTTGAAAAATCAATAGTTTTATATGTTATAATTTAATTTTTCACTTTACATTTCTCAAATTATTCAAGGGTGTAGTACTTTATTGCACTTTTGATAAATGGTTGCTAGTAACTTTTTCAGGGCATATAAAGTTCTGAGTGGAAGAACAAAGAAAACTTAATAGTAAAATAGTACAAAAAAAAAAGACCAGCTGAAATAGGACAGGAGGAATGAGCTTGTTCTTTACCCATTAGCTAAAATGTTCTTTGTTGTGTCTTTCCTTCTAATGGTTTCTGAATTTTAAGACTGATGGTTTAACTCTAAATGAATAGAAAGATAATTGAAAACAACTGTCTATATATTTTTGTGTACTCTAGTTTGGTTTTATGCAATTTACCAGCATTTATTTTACTGAATCCTTAAAATACTTTAGTCTAAAATCTTCATAAGATATATATGACTTATGTTTACTTTATATATATATATATATATATATATATAAAATACCAGAAATGGATTAGAAAATTAAAATCATAACTGAATCAAATCTTAACATTTAGTTTAAGTAATCTAAACTTTATAAATTTTATCATCTCTAGGTATTTCCATATCTTTGATAATTTTTTTTATCAGTTCCATTTTACAGAAACAAACATAATCTGGTATTATAAGAAAAGCATTGGGCTTAAAATAAGGTGTTTAAAATGAAATTGGTTACTATTTTCCTTCTGAAAAAATTACATACACAGAAGCCTTAGGTTTCTGTGTTCCAAGGATGGTGCTCTGTAGACACATTTCGAAGTTAATTAAGACTCGTATGTCAAGGCCTGCCCAATATCCCGAGTATTCAGCTTTAAGAATGAATCATATTTCAGCCTATGCCAGGAGAACAAGACATACATTTTACATCTTACACTGCTCAGACAGGTTGGTAACCCTAAATTAAACTATCATGATAGAGCTTGGTTGAACGATCCACTGATAACCAAATAATCACAACACTCTACATGAGAATCTGGGTTCAGTACCTCAGACTCTCTTTATAAAAATAATGTTTATGTGGTAAATTTTTCCTGCCAGTGGAGACATTTAAAATGGTTTGGCTCTTCTTGAAGTGTCATTACTTGAAGTTGTGAGTTGAGACCTCGGTTATTAGAAAAAGAATATACTTCTGTTTGGCTGCTTTAAAGGCAACAATGGTGATTGAATCAAGTGACTGAATGAATAATATAAAGCAAATAGAATTCAGTAGAAAAGATTGTGGCCTTTCCATTCTCTCTCTCCAACAAGGCTGTTATAACCTTAAAAAGAAACATCTACTGATTCTTACAAGTGAAAAGGAAAAGATATAAAATATCGTACTACTTCCACTGTGACTTCAAGTATACCCAGATATTCCCACCAAAGTTTTTTCTTATGAGTGGGCTCTGCTTTCCATATTGTCCTCAAGTTTAGCTTAAATTTACTAAAAAAATGTCAGTTTGGTGTCCTTGCAACTACCCCTGATTGTTTTCTAATGACCACAGTTAGCTTCTTAATAATGGTCTAATGTGATGACCAAGATTGGAGAAATCGATTGCTATGAACATTAAGAAAAACATTTGGAATCTGCAGAGTTAATAAAATAACTCTCAATTACCTAAAAGTAACCCAAGAACTAGTGTAATATCAAAGTGATAAAAAGTTCCCTATTTTATATCTGAGACTATTTTAATTGAATATTAAAGCATTTAAGTTTCTGCAAGCCATTAATTTTGGCATTCTTTTCATTATAAGTGCTATGTGTTTAGAAAAATCAGTATTAAAATTAATTTTCAAAGAATTAGTGAAGAAAATTATAATGAAATCTTGATATATTATATACAAAAGATAAATCCGTGATCATTTTTTTATGCAAATGATTTGATTTAGACATAATTCTCCAACATCACCATGAATTTCCATCTGTGTAACCCTGATGTTCTTAAGCAGTCTGCAGTTACCTCATGCTCTAGGCTATATTCACTCTGCATGTATGGAAACTGTGACTATCTTAACACTTTAGATGATGATATGAATAACAATTGTTTGTTGATTTTATTCTCTATCTCCCTGGATAACCTGCTGTCTGCAAAGGCTGAATAAGTGGCAGATAGCTTTTGTCATCCCTTATCCAAGCTGTACACTTGTAAGGAAGAGTAGGGATAATCGCCTCAATCTAATTAGGGGTTAAAAGAGGCCATGACTGTGATGTGGCAGTGAGACACCTTACTGTAGCAATCCTGTTTGCATTAGAAAAATAAGGTTGTCATATTGATTATTCAAATTGGCTTGTATTGGCTAAGGCTCAATGGCTTGTATCGCAGCTGAAGCGGTTGAAGATCCCAGCTATTCACAGAAGACCTATGCCATAGCATACATTATATTGTGGCTTGTTTGCTAATTTGGGGTTTTCAGAATGAAGACAGAGTTTAATCAGGTGATTTAAAGGTTAAACTGATCATCAGAAATGAAGTTTAGCTTCCACCTGTGATAGCAATGCTTATGTAAATTTTAAATTAATGAAGATCCAGTTTCATTTTAGGTCTCTAACTGAAGTTATTTTGTACAAATATAAAAGCATTATTTAGAATCATTTGAGTCGTTTGATGATACATGTTTTGATGGTAAAGTGAAAAGTAATTGATATTAGGCAAAAGGTGGTAGCATGTAGGTAGAGGCTGATATATGTGTCTTACCTTCTCTTTTCCTGTTTCTCTTCCTACTTCTCTTTAACCTGTTCTCCTTTTCATCACTAAATATTCTGGACTTTGGATATGTTCTTGGAACAGAAATATAATCATAGAGACAAATAGAAACAAGTTTGAAAATTTCTTGTGCAGCTCTTTAATCACTCTTTCTCAAATTTTGTAAAATATCAATTACAATTTTATGTACTAATAGAGAAAAAACACTGCCAGTTAATTTTAAGACACACCCTCTAATGTAAGGTACATCCTCATAGATATGTTAAAATAGAATACAAAATGTGCATCTTAGAATCAGTGCAATATGGTATACTAAATCATAAGTTCATATTAATATTTTAAATTGAAATTTAATAGTACTGTATTTTTATTTTAGGTTTAATCTATACATGTATTTTTTTTCTCTTTTAGTGAAGGTGTTCCTAATCATATTGGGTAATTATTTGCTTGCTCTTTTTTTGTGTAATGTACATGAAATGCTTATGAAGATAATCTTTTTTAGCTTATAAAAAATTGATGCAAAAAGTATAAATAGAGCATTACCAGAGAATCCAGCAGTGTTAGAAAAGTAAACTGGGAGTGAAGTGTGGCTTATTCTAGAATTGCATAGATAATTCAATATCTGAAATGTGTGAATATAATTATGTGTAGTAATAGGTCAAAATAGTTTTCTTCATTTCAGTTAGTTTTGATAAAATTTAGAGTTTAAGATACAGACTATTGATATGTGATTTTTAAAATATTAGGTAAGTTATGGAATTCAGTAAGTTCGAACAAATACATTTATGTGTGTAACCCACACCCCATACCTTTCAAGAATTTCCTTGTGCTCCTTGACAGTCCATCTTTGTTTCCAACCTCTAGAAGTAGCCACTGCTCCAACTTCATTTACAGTAGCTTAGTTCTAGAATTTCATATAAATGTTCTGGCTTCTTTTGCTCATTTATCCATATTGTTGTATGTATTAGTAGTTGGTTCCTTTTATTGCTGACTAGTATTCCATTGTATGAATATACCATAATTCAGTCTATTGAAGATATTTGGGTTGTTTTCACTTTGGAGTTATTATGAATAAAGCTGCCATGGACTTTCATATTGTAAAATATTAATATGAAAGAGAGATATGTTTCCATCTCTCTTGGACCTGTCAGAGAATTTGCCTTTTGAGAATAAAGCAGCTATGAACATTTGTGTGCATGTTTCTGAGGGAACATATGTTTTCATTTCTTTTGGGTAAATGCTCTCTGTGGACTAGATGGTATTGTATGATAAATGTATATTTAGCTGTTCAATGATTTTGCGTAGTTGTTCTAGTTTATGTTTTCATAAACAACATGTGTTCCAGCTAGAAGTTTCATTTGTTGCACATCTTTGCCAACATTGGTCTTATCAGGCCTTTGAATTTCAACTATTCTAATGGATTTGAAGTGGTATCTCACAAATTGTAATTAGCATTTTTCTGATACTAATGATTTTGAATGCTGCTTGTGCTCTTATTGCCCATTTGTATATTTTCCCTTGAAAAGCATTTGTTTAAGCCATTTACCCACTTTTCAAACAAGGTTAATTTTTTATTATTGAGTTGTTGGAATTTCTTATACATTCTGTGTTCATTTATATATTCTGGTTTCTTTGTCTGATATGTCATGAATATATTCTAGTCTATGACTTGCTTATTTATTTCTTAATATTTTTAAATAAATAGTAGTTTATACTTTGAAGTCATATGTGTCAAATTTTTTTCTTTTTGTTTAATATTTGCATCTTTTTTCTTACATGTAAGAGCTAGAGTCACCTTATTAAGATCACAAAAACCCTTGCTAGTACTTCAGTACTGCATTGAATCTTGGCAGTGCTTTAGATCTCTTTGGTAGGAATTCATATCCATATAGTAATATGTTTTACCATCCATGAAGATAGTATACCTCTTTTTAAAATTTTATTCTTTTTATTCTGTGACAGATGTCCCAATTTTCCCCCTTTGCCCTCCTCTGCCCTGCCTCATTCCCCGCTCCCACAGTCCATCCTTACCCCGTTGTCCAGGTCCATGGATTTTTCATACATGTTCTTTGACTACTCCCTTCCCCTTCTTTCCACCATTCCTCTTATCCCCTTTGCTCTGGTAGCGGTCAGACTATTCCTTGTTTCCATGTCTGTGGTTCTGTTTTGCTCATTAGTGTATTTTTTTCATTAGAGTCCTCTTATAAGTGATATCATATGGTATTTGTCTTTCACTGACTGGCTTATTTCACTTAGCTTGATAGTATACCTCATTTATTTAGAACTTTAAAAATGTCTCAATTAAAAAAACCTATTTTTATAAAGCTCTTGCAAATATTTTGTTGAATATGCCTATCTATATTATGTTTATTGTATATTTTTACTGGTATCTTTGTCCTATTTGGGATTTGAATGGGAATTCTGCTAATATTTTTCTATTTAGCATAATTGAAATCTCGGTTTTTGGTAGTTAACATTTCTTGTTTAACAGGGTTTCCTTATATTCCAAATTGAATAATTTTTTTAAAGAAATAATTTATTTACATATTTGATTTTTATCAAAATTTTCTACATTAATTAAAATTATTTTATAGTTTTTCTTTATTAACCTAGTGATGTAGTGAATAATATTAACTGGTTTCTATTATTAATCTGTTCTTGCATTTCTGAGATGAATCAACCTACAGTGTATTATGTTTTGGTATATATTTCTAGTTTTGATTGGTTCGTAATTGGTATTTTTGAATCTTTGTTCTGGGGTGAGATATGCCTATAATTTCGCTTGCTTGTTCTCTCATTCTTCAGTTTTAGTATCAAGGTTATACTAGCCTTGGAAAATGGGGAACTTTGGTAGGAACTGTTGATGGTAGGTGAGGCTGTGCATGTGTGAGGGTGGGAAATATATGGGGTATATCTGTGCTTTCCACTTAATTCTGCTATGAACCTAAACCTACTTTGAAATTAAAGTCTATTAAAAATGTCATTAATGTGTAAATGTTGGACCTTTTGAAGTTGTTCCAGAGGCTGCTTACACTATCCTCATTTTTTCAGATTCTTTTTTCTTCTTCTTGTTCTGATTCACTGTCTTTTGCTTCCTTATGTTCCAAATCGTTGATTTGATTCTTGGCTTCATCCACTCTACTGTTCTTTCCCTGTAAATTGTTTTCTTCATTTCAATTAGTGTGTCCTTTGTTTCTGACTGGATCTTTTTTATGCTGTTGAGGTCCTCACTGAATTCCTTGAGCATCCTTATACACAGTGCTTTGAACTCTACATCTGATAGATTGTGTATCTCCATTTTGTTTAGTTATTTTTCTGGAGTTTTTATCTGTTCTTTCATTTGGGCCATGTTTTTTTGTCCTGATTTTGGCAGCCTCCCTGTGTTTGTTTCTATGTATTAGGTAGAGCTGCTATGACCCTGTGTCTTGGTAGTGTAGCCTAATGTAATAGGTGTCCTGTAGGGTCCAGTGGCACAGCCTTCCCTATCACCCAAGCTGGGTACTCAAGGTGTACCCTTCATGTGGACTGAGTATGCACTCCTCTTATAGTTGAACCTTGATTGTGGTTGACAGGTCAATGGGAAGGCTGGGTATAGCAATCTTGTCTGTAGATCCCTGCTTTTCATGACTTTGAATATCTCTGCCAATCTCTTCCAGCCCGCAAAGTTCCTTTTCAGAAATCAGCTGACCGTCTTATGGGAACTCCGCTGTATGTAACTAACTGCTCTTCTCCTGCTACTTTTAAGGTTCTCTCTTTATCTTTAACCTTAAGTATTTTAATTATGATGTGTCTTGGAGTGGGCCTCTTTGCATCTACACCCTAGATTACTCTACCCAGCAAAGATATCATTTAGACTTGAAGGGCAGATAAAATGCTCCCCAGACAAGAAGAAACTAAAGGAGTTCACCATCACCAAACCATTATTACATGAAATGTCAAAGGGACATATTTAAGAAAAAGAAGATCAAAACTATGAACAATAAAATGGCAACCAATATATATCTATTAACAATTAAATCTAAAAAACAAACTAAGCAAACAGGAAGAGCAGAAACAGAATCATGGGTACAGGGAGTGTTTCAATGGTTGCTGGATGGGAGGAGCTGTGGGGGGATGGGTGAAGAGGTGAGAGTATTAAGAAGTACAAATAGGTAGTTGCCGAATAGCCATGGAGAGTACAGTATAGGAAATAGAGTAGCCAAAGAACCGGCACGTGACCCATGGACATGAACACTGGTGTGGGGATTGCCTGAGGGACTGTGGGGTACTGGATGGACGCGGACAAAGGGGTAAAAATTGGGACAACTGTAATGACATAATCAATAAAATTTAAAAAAATCATGAGGAATGTTTTATTATTTTCTGTTCTTGGGAGTTTTGTAATCTTGTCAGTTTCGACAAGTACCTGCTTATGTTTTGATTGTGATTTCACTGACTTTATAGATCACTTTAGGGTCAACCTCTTAATATTGACTCCTCTGATCTATTTAAGAAGGTATATTTCTCCTTTACTGAGGTTTTCTATGATTTTTCTCAGTTGTGTTTTATATATAACAGTTTAGATGGCTCTGAATTGTATTTTATATTCTGAAATATTTTTTTTATTCTCGCCTGAGGACATGCTTATTGATTTTAGAGAGAGGGGAAGAAAGGGAGAGTTGGGGGAGAGAAACATCTATATGAGAAACATTGATTAGTTGTCTCATTCGGTCCCTGAACAGACCAGACTGGAAACCTAGGCATGTGCCCTGACCAGGAATTGAAACTGTGACCTTTCAGTTTATGGGACAGTGCTCCAACCAATTTAGCCACACCAGTCAGGGCTGAAGTATTTTGTAGTTTTGATGATTCTACAAACTCTCTCTCTCTCTTTCTCTCTCTCTCTCGCTCTCTCTCATTTCTGATTTTATGTTGGCCCTAGAATTTTCTTTGTCGAAAGTTTTTAACTAAAAATTTAAAAGTTTTAGTAGAGAAATTAGTAAATAAATTAGAAAAATATTATTTTTCAGGTTATCTATTTCTTCTTGAGTGATCTTTGTTTTTGGCTTTTGAGGACTTGGTTAATTTCACCTAAGGTGTTGAGTGTATAAGCATAAAGCTGTAAAGCTGTTCATAATATTTCATTTTTATCCTTTTAATATTATACTGATGTCACTTCTTTTATTCCTGATATTGACAATTTATGTCTTTTTCCTTTTTTTTAAATCAGTCTGGCTAGAGGTTTATCAGTTTTATAGATTTTTCTGAAAGAAACAGCTTTTAGGTTCATTGATTTCCTCTCTAGATTTTGTTTTCTACTTCATTGCTTTTCATGTTTAGCTATATTATTTCCTTTGTTGGAAATCATTTCCTTGCTTATGTTGGATTTATTTTGCTCCTTTTTTTTTCTTTTTTAGTTTCTTAATTTATAAGACACTTAGTGCTATATATCTTCTCCTTCAGCAACATCCACAGGTTATGATGTTTTCATTTTCATTTCACATAATTTCTAATTTTACTGTTTTATTCTTTTATCTTTTCAGTTTTATTGAAATATCATATCACTGTAAAAGTTTAAGGTGTACAGCATAATGGTTCAACTTACATATATTGTGAAATGATTACTGCAATGTTTACTTAGCATCCATCATCTCATAGAGATACAATAAAAAAGGAGACACAAAAAGAAAATTTCTTTTGATGAAAACTCTTAGGATTCACTCTCAACAACTTTCACATATCCATACAGCTCTGTGTGTATTATATATGTGTACATTATTATATAGCTATGTTTTATATATATACATACATACATACATAGTGTTAGCTATAACCATCATACTTTGCATTACATCCCTAGTGCTTATATATCTTGTAACTGGAGGTTTGTACATTTTGACCACCTTTTTCTAATTCTCCCTTCCCTCATCCCCCAACCACTGGTAGCTACAAATCTGATCTCCTTTTCTACTTTTTTTTTCATTTATATTCCACATGTAAGTTAGATTATCCGGTATTTGTCTTTCTTTGTAAGACTTATTTCACTTAGCATAATGCCCTCAAGGTCCATCTATGTTGTTGCAAATGGCAAGATTTTATTTTTTATGGCACAATAATACTCCACTATATAAATATATGCCACAACTTCATTATCCTTTCATCTATTGATGGATTCTTGTTTCCATGTCTTTGCTATTGTAAATAATGCTGCTTTGAACATGGGTCTACTGGTAGTTTGTTGAGTTGTTGTTTTCATTTCTTTTATGTATATTCCCAGAAGCGGAATTGCTGGATCATGCATTTAAAATATATTTTTGTCAAAACATTACATACTTTCTCTCTCAGATAAAAATGTTTAGAAAATTTAAATATAGCAAAAATATTTATTTTGTATAGTGTACTTGAAAACATTGAGAATTAAATTTTATAATTTCTTTTTTGAAAATCATCTTAAGAGCAGTTTCAGCAGTTTTTGCTTCCTTTGCCTTGTATGGATTTTCTGTGCCTTGATGGATTGTCATATTTCTTTCTAAGTCTAGATTATTTTCTAACATTTTCTTCTTTGCAATTTCAAAGTTGCAGAGTATCTCTCAGAGTTCTTTTAATGTGAAAGTGTAACTTTACTGGTACATTTCAACTTTGTCCTCCTTCATGTTGGTAAGTTCTGCACTCAGTTTCTCAGGTTGCATATCTGCAGTCACTCACATGGTGGCAGTGTTGTCATATCAGCCTCAATGATCTTTAATCACATCCAATTTCATATCCAGAGTCATCAATTTTCACTTCTTTGTTGAAGTTTCCTCTTTCTTGGATAATTCCCTCTTTTGATTATCCATTTTTGACAGTAGACAAAGAGGCCACACAAGTATACGCATTGCTGTCTGAATGTGACCTGCGTAACCGAAGCACACCAAGCAATTGTTAACAGCCTCTGAAAGAGTATTAGTTACTGATCATGTTGCACATTTATTATTTATATAGTGATTGATGATTCAGCAGGCAGCAGAAAATTTTGTACTTCATGCAGTTACAGTTCATAAAACTGTAGTGACTAAAACTTGAATCAGCTTGTCGGGCTACAGGTATCATTTAAACCATTATAATTGAAATTTGTGCATACCGGCTCCATGCAAAGTAAGTTCTCTCTCTCTCAAAACATCTGGTGGAAGGCATTTTTAAACCAGCATTGAAGAATTACTGTGCCAAGATCTCAGAATAGAAATCCAGAGAGTTGAACCTGACATCTTGCAACTGCTTTTGCCTATTGCCATTTGTTAATCTAGAAAGGAAGGATAACCTATACTTCTGACAGATATACATGGCTGGCAGAGCTCAAATATTTGAGTTTAGAATCCACTGAGGCTAGAATTTTGATAATTTCCTTCTCAGGCATTTGGAATGGGGTCCAGAAGAAACATATTTTAGGAGTAAAGTTGAACCAGAAATAATTAAACCCTGAACCCAACTTAGATTTATCTAATTGACCTGTAGTAATCTCGATTCCTAAAATTGGAGTAAGGAACTTTCAGATTCATAGATCCACCTCCCCTTAAGCATTGGAAGAAGATATTTTACATCCAGTTATTTTCACAGGTGGTTTTACAAATAAAATATGTAGCTCAGAATCAAAGATAGTCTAATGTGGAGACTTGACAACATAAAGGAGTCCAGAAGAAACAACCAGTAATAGACCAAGCAAGTGATGACTCCACACATTGGAATTGCCAGTTATTTTTTAGCTGAGGAGTCCAGCTTCTAGTTAAAAACCCCTGTTGTATGCCCTGAATGTGTCTCCCTAAAATCCTAATCCCCAGTGTAATGGTGTATGGAAGATGGAGCAGTTAGGTTTACATGAAGTCATTAGGCTGGAGCCCCCACGATGGAATTAGTGCCATTATATGAGGAAGACACCAGAGCTTTCACTTTCTCTGTCATGTGAGGACACAGCCTGTGTCTGTGAACCAGGAAGTGGGATATCACCAGATGCTAGATCTGCCAGCATCTTTTTATTTTATTGAAGTATAATGGACATATAACATTGTATTCATTTCAGATGTACAACATAATGATTTGATATTTGAATACACTGAATAGGTGATCACCACAGTAGGTCTAGTTACCATGCATCAACATACAAAGTTAGTGGTGATGAACTATTTTAACTTCTTGTCTGGAAACCTTTTTATCCCTCTAACTCTGAATGATAACTTGGCCAAGTAGAACATTCTTGGAAGAAGTGTTTTTCTTTCAGCACTTTGAATATTTCATACCACCCTCTGTAGTCCTGCAAGGTTTTAGCTGAAAAATCTGCTCATAGTCTTACATAGTCTTTTTAATAAGCATAAATTGTTTTTTTCTTGCTGATTTTATGATTCTCTGTTTATCATTAACTCTTGACTTTTTAATTATAGTATGTTATGTTGTAAACTCTCCGTTGGTTCAAATTGCTTGCCTCTTTGGACTTCCTGTATCTGGTCTGTTTCCTTCCCCAGGTTATAGAAGTTTTCAGCTGTTAATTATTCAGATAATTTTTTTGCTTCTATCTCTTTTCTCCCTTTGGGCCTCCTATCATGTAAATGTATTGTATTTGATGTTGTCCCATTGGTCCTTTAGCTAGCTTTACTTTTCAAAGTTCTTTTTGTTACTGTTTGAGTGAGTTCCATTAGCCTGTCTTCCAGATCACTGATTCTTTCTTCTGCTTCATCTAGTCTTTTTGAGCCTTTCCTGTGTATTTTCCCATTCAGTCATTGTATTCGTCTGCTCTATAACTTCTATTTGGTACTTTCTTACATATTTTTAAATCTGTTTCTCTCTGTATTTATTCAAGGAGAAGTGCAAAGATGGCATCCCTTGGGCTTTGTGTCCTAAGAGGAATTTCCTAACCTCTAGATGTCTGGGAAACCTAAAGCCTGCCTCTTAGGCTGAAGCTCCAGGACAAGTAAATAGGCTTTTTTGGAGAAAGACTGGGGGCATGTTTTAGTCTACTGTCTGTGCAGTGCCCTGGGGATGGTAGCCCTCAACTGTCTCTGATTGTGTCTGTTTTGTGGGACCCAGAAACACATGGCCTTTTGGTCATCAGCACCAGGTGATCCAGGGGCATTCCCTCTGTGGAGTGGAAGCACCTGCTGGTTTTAGTGAGGCGAGGGAAAACCAGTGGCCAGGGTGAACATGCTGGTTTAAATAAGTGAACAGGAGAGTGTAGGCTGATTCATTCCCGCTGGCTTTGGCAGAGCAGCAGGAGAGTGCTGTGATTTGTATGTTGCCAGTGCTAACAATGCAGAGCAAGAGTACAAAAATGATTCCAGGACATTTACCTTCAGAGAGAGACCAAACAGGTCCCTGTCCCTCCAGCAGATGCTTTAACATTAGCAAGGAATTGTTCATGTATAGTCTAGGCGGTTTTCAAATTTTGCTTTTGCGCTGGGTTCTGGGTCAAATGAATCTGTACATAAGTACTTTAAGAGCTTAATCTTAATTTCTTTGGCCCTTTACCTCTCCAGAATGTAAGCCCCATTTGTCAAAGCCAGGCATTTTGGGGACTCATCACTCCAGTACATGCTCCAAAGCTTCGGATGCCAATGTGGAGCACAAACCTCTTGCTCCTCAGAGAGAAGTTCATATTCATGAGTTACTCCTGACTGTTAGTTGCCATTACTGGGGGTGGGGTTTTTGGTGAGGTCACCTCTCTTTCTCACCTTGATGTGGCCCTTTTATTTTTCGTTGTAGAAGAACTGTTCAGCTAGTTTTCAGGTTCCCTCTCAGAATTGTTTTATATGTAATGATCTGTTATGTCAATGGGAGTGAGTTAGTTCAGGACATCCTATGCTGCCATCTATAACTGTCCTCTCTAATTTAATTTTGATTTATTCTTTGGTCAGGGGTTATTTAAAAGTGAGGTATTTAGTTTCCAAATGTTTTGGAATTTTCTAGATTTCTTTTTGTAACTTATTTCTAATTTACTTTCATTGTGTCAAGGAGCATACTTTGTATGTTTTACATTTATAGAGACTTTTTGAGTATTAAAAATGAAATGTGTATAGAATTAGGAGGCAATGAACTTTGGATCCTGGTTAGCATACATATACGAGTATATTTCATTGTTCTATCAGCTGAGAGGGCCTAGAATGAACAATACCTCAGTACCAAGAGTACACCTAGCACCCAGATCTTGGTTTCTTGATACCATTAAATAATAAAGGAACCAGGGCTCCTTGGATAAATGATTGTCTCTGAGTTTGGAACAGGAGAGATACAAGATGAGCCTGGAGCAACTTGTAGTGCAATAAATTGAGAAGTGCTTAAAAACACTAGTAACTCCACAATGATGGGGACATATTCAAGTGACAAAGGAGCCACCTGAAATAGCTCCCAATGACCAAAGCTAGAATGTTTTGAGCAAAACAAAGTATTATTGGATTATTTCCCAAAATATAAAGTAAATATCCATGAGTCCATAGTGGTATAAATAAAGTTAATAAATGAGGGAGGGGGAAGAGAAAAGACCTTTGTTTCTGAAAAATTCCAAGTAATTTTTATAGACATCTGACCTTTAAAGACAGCACAACTCCCCTGTCATTATCTGTGGTCTGGATACAGTGACTTCATTGCGAAGAGTATCATATTGGGTGGAGGAGAGTAACTTTACAGAATAGCAACCTGGCAAATAAGACCTCAGCCAGGGGATCGAGGCTAACATCAGCAGTAATAAGTCATGTTAGTATTGTACATGTACTCTTGGAATGTGATGGGAATAGCACTTTACTTCTGTGGTCTTCCTTTCAAAATTCCTTAAGCCTAGCCAAATCATTGGGAAAATTAAATCCTATTTGATGGACTTCTACAAAATACTGTATTTTGTTGTATATAATGTGCACTTTTTTGCCCAGATTTTTGAAGGGAAAAGTAAGGATGCACATTATACATGGGTATAATGATTACATACCATGGGTATAATGATCCTGGATATAATGTGCACAAAAATGTGGCTGCACACTGTACATGGCAAAATACAGTACCTGACTCAAAACTCAAGGTCATCAAAAACAAGGAATGTCTAAGAAGCTGTCGTATCCAAAAGGAGCCTAAGGACACATGATGACTAAATGTAGTATCAGTCAGATCCAGGTTGTTTTCCTTTGTATGAATACCTAGGCCCTAAGCCTCCTTTTAGTGTCTTTGTGGCCCGCAGAATTTATTCTTCTGAGGTTTTGTTCTCCTGATTAAAACTTGAGACATGATCTAAAATTTCAATCAAAATTCATTGACAGTAGTTTCTTTCAACCATTACTTATTTCTGTGTCACACAGGGCTGGCTGTAAGATGTCAGAGGACATGATGGAGGCAGGTTTCACACACAGGTGAAGGCATCTGAAAACTCCACATACACCCTCTCAGTAGATAACTGGAGTTCTGTGTCTGAGTCACTGTCTTCTTACCTTCAATGTCTAGTGAGCTCCAGCTGCCTTAGTCTCAGTGGAATCTCAGCTGACTGGGCTCCACTTAGGTTCTCCCCTTTTGTACTGTGACCTCTAATTTCGTAGGACTCTATTCATTTGTTTCTTGTCTCTCAGATATCACTGTTCTTCTTGCTTGATGATCAATGCCTTGTAAACCAATTTTAGAAAATATTTTTGATTTGTTGTTGTTTTACATTTTTAAAATTGTTTCTGGAAGGTAAAACCATTTTTAGAAAACAAGCCATTTTAGAAAACATTTTTGATTTATTATTGTTTTAGCATTTTGTGATTGTTTCAGGGAGAAGCAGAAATTTTTTTTATTTTTATTCTATCTTGGCTACAATCTTTGGTCGATTTTCAGTTTTACTTCAGTTTTAAATTTTAAAAGCAGTTTTTGATGAGAAAAGGTATTAATTTCAAAAAAATAAAATTTATTAATTTTCCTAATGTGTGCTGTAAACCTTGTCTATGTCAGGGTCACAAAGATTTTCTTCTAGTAGTTTTATAGGCTTAGTTATTACATTAATGTTTATGATTTGCTTTAACGTATAATATGAGGTAGGCCTGAGGGTTTTTTGGGGTTTTTGTTTTTTTTTTTTTGGTCTTCTCATATAAAATAGTTAATTACTCCAGCACTATGTTTTAAAGGGCTTTTGTTTTTCATTGAATTCCATTGACACCTTGATAATTTAGTGGAAATCCATTTCATATATATGGTCTGTACATTGTTTTATTTTATTTTATTTATTATTGTGAAGTTACAGCTGTCCCTATTTTCCCCCCATTACTTTCCCCTGCCGTACCCACTCCCCACATCCCACATTCAGTCCTCACCCTGCCTCCTTGCCTGTTGTCTTTGTCCATGGGTCCTTTATATGGGTCCCTTGACTTGATCCTTCCCCTTCTTTCCCCCATTATCCCACTCCTACCTCCCCTCTAGTCACTGTCAGTTAGTTCTTTTTTTTTAAGGTTTTATTTATTTTTAGAGAGGGGGAAGAGAAGAAGAAAGAGAGGGAGAGAAACATCAATGTGTGGTTGCTTCTCATGTGCCCCCCCACTGGGGCCGTGGCCTGCAACCCAGGCATGTGCTCTGACTGGGACTCAAACTAGCAACCCTCTGGTTCACAGACTGGCACTCAGTCCACTGAGCCACACCAGCCAGGGTGTATATTCTCTTTTATTAATCTCTATATTATTAATATAGTCTAACAATAACAGTACCATAACTGCACCATTAAGAAGTTGATTTTCATAGTTGATTATCAAAATTACAGATTTAGTTGAAAAACAAAGTTCATTTTTCTGTAGTAGTTCAGTTGTTTTCTATTATTTTTTGCTCTTTATTTAATTTTCTGTCTGCCATTTACTTTGTTTAATCTTATTTTCCTAGTTTAATGAGCAAACTTTGAATATTAAAACTAGATCTTTCTTGTTTTCCAATAAAAACCATTATGGCTACAAACCTTCTGTTAGCACTGTTTTTAATTGTTAGATAGCCTAGGCTTTTATAGATGTTTTATTGCTGATCAATTTTAATTTAGTCATTTTGTATTGAGATATATAAGACACAGTATTTTGAAATCTATTGAGATTTTTTTATTGTCCTACATTTGTTCTGCAATGAATACATATTTTGCAGTCTTTAGGTGTAGCGTTGCATAAATGTCAGTTGGGTTAAGGTGGTGGTAGTGTTATTCAGGTCATCTATATAATTATTGATTTTTTTGTTTTCTTAAATTGGTATGTGTTAATTTCTCCACTTACAATTATGGATTTATTTGTTCTTGCTTGAGAGTTTTAAAAATTCTTTAATGAGGCATATAAGCATTTGTAACTGCTACATGATTTTCTGTACTAACCCTTTTATCATAATATAATGTTCTTTTTCCATCTGTAGTAATCCTTATTTTCCTAAAGTCTCTTTTGTCTAATATTAATGTATTTATTTTAGCTTTATTAGTTTTACAAACTGCATAGTCTCTCTTTTTCTGCCTTTTTCATTCAGTTTCTTTGTTCTTTGTATTCAATTTGGGAGGTTCTTTTTGACAGTTGGTGTTCAGGTCTATTTGTTTATTATTTTTTAATCTTCACCTAAGGATATGTTCACTGAATTTAGAGAGAGAGGAAGAGAGAAAGAGGGGAATGATGAGGGAGAAACAGAAGGGAGGGGAGAGAGGAGAGAAAAAGAGAAACATCATTGTGAGAGAGAAATGTTGAACAGTTGTCTCCCATAGGTGCCCTGACCTGGAATCAAACCTGCAACCCTTTGGCATACAGGACTGTGCTCCAACCAAGTGCAAGTGAGCCACTGGCCTGAGCCATTTAGGTTTCTCTTTTAAAAAAAAAAAAAAAAAAAAGATCCTTTTGTACTGTGCCCTTTAATTGGATTTTTTAGTTCATTTTTATGTAATGTAATTATTGATATAGTCTTATGTTTACTTTTCATTTTGCTTAGATTTTTAAAAAGTATTATGTATTTTGTTCTTCCTTTGGTTTCTCAAATAATTTTTAGTATTTCATTATAAATTTATTTATATTTTTTAAAAGATTTTTATTTATTTTTGAGAGAGGGGAAGGGAGGAAGAGAGAGAGAGAAACATCAATGAGCTAGAGATACATATTGATCAAGTTGCCTCTTGAACTCCCCCCATCAGGGACATGGCCTTCAACCCAGACAGGTGCCCTGACTGGGAATCAAACCAGTAACCTTTGGTTCGCAGGCTGATGCTCAGTCCACTGAGCCACACCAGCCAGGGAAATTTCTTTGTTTTTAAAGCCATATTTCCTCGTGTTATTTTTAGTTGTTACATCAGAGATTATATTTTTAACTTACTCCATTAAAGCCCATCTTTAAAATATCCCATTCTACTTCAACTTATCTCCTTCTGCTTATCCTAAGCAATAGTATTTTTATTTCACCTTTAATTTTAAATATTTTTCCTCCATATGCAATTCTTGGATGACAATTTTATTTCCATCACTTAAACAGTATGTTTATTTCACCTTTAATTTTTAACGATAGTTTTCTTCCATATACAATTCATGGTTGACAGTTTTCCTTCATCATTTCAAATGTTGTTCTAGTGCCTCCTGGCTTAGTGTTTTCTACAAAAGTGGGAACTTTTCTTACGGTATTTTTAAAAAAATTCTGTTTGTTCATTTCTTCATTTCCTCTTGGCATTCCACTTACACATATATTGGACTACTTCCTATTGTCAACAGATCTCTTGAGGCACTGCTCATTTTTATACACTTTTTTTCTCTTTGTACTCAACATTGGGTAACTTATATTGTGATGTCTTTTAAATTCACTGATTTTTGTTTTGCTGTTTCTTGAGCCTATTTCATGAATTTTTTATTTGATATTTTACTTTTAGATTTTGAATTTTATTTTTAAAAAGGATAGTTTCAGTATCACTGATGAAATTTATTATCTGTTCACTTATTAACACTATTTTACTTTCAATATTTAAACAATTTATAATAACTTATAAGAAATCTCTGCTGCTAAAATTATCATCTGGTCTACCCATAGCTTCTGTTTCAGTTTTTCTTTCAGACCTGAACTCTGATCCTGTCACCTTGAGGTGACAAAGCAGTGATTTTTGCCATTGTGTTTCTGCAGCCACAACTATGAAGGTTAGGGAGTACCCTCATACTAGAAAGTTACAAAATGACAGTTCTTTTCATTTGTAAGAGAAATTTAGAGTAAATTATCCTGAGTAGTATTTTGGATGTTGTCTACTATTTTATTCCATTTTTACAGTTGTTTTCTGTCTGAAATTTTGCTCTAACATTCACTGCTTAATTATTGTTAAAAGTACCCTCCATTTTAATCTTAAAATTGCATTGAAACAATACCTTTAAAATAGAGATACTATGACCTGAGAGAATTTTTACACTAAAAATTTAATTTGTGTCTATTGCTGATAATTTCAAAGTGCATGAAATTTATAAGCATTTATTAATCACAATAGATATTTTATTTCATTTAAAAAATTGAAAATATAATCTCTGAGGTAGTTTTACCTTTTTTTCAAAATAATAAGTTAATAACTTTAGAAATGATGGTATCAAAATTTTGGCTGAAAATGATTTTACTTATCCTCAAAGAGACTTTTCTCAATGTTCAGGCAGTTTTTATGCATAGATTTCTGTGCTGATATGGGTCTATATAACTTTAGGAGGGTTACAGTAAAAGTTGTGTGGGATATAGGAAAATTAATTTTTCTGGTTAGGTGTTTCTGATTGCAGAAATATCAAGTAGAAACCTTTTTTATTTTTAAGTATTTTTCCTGAGTATAAAAGTAATATATTTTTATTAAAAATAATTTGAGGATTACATATTAGAGTAAAAAAAGCTGTATGTTACCCATAACCCCACCTCACAAAAAAGATACTTGTTTACATTTTAGTAAACCTATAGTCTTCTCAGTATGTGTGTTTTTACAAAATTGGCCTCATACTGTATATACTTTCAGTGTATCAACTTAAAGAATATCTTAGGAGTATTCTTCTAAAATATTACTTTTAGTACCATGGAACATTTTTTTTCCCATCAAATGAATATATTTTCTCTTTTCCTGGTTCTTGGTGTTCAGTCTTTAACATACTCAGTCCTTAGTCTGATTTAACCAAGATCTCATGATGTTAGTAATATCACGGTATAAAATTTTGTACAAAATTATTTTATATTTTTGTTTATTTCCTTAATATTTTTAGAAGTAGCTTGATTTGGCTAAGGGTACACGTTCCTTAATTGCATTCTATAAAGTGTGTACACCCAACAGCACTGTGTAAGACTGTTTATTTCCCCACAACCAACTTTAAAAATGGTATAGTCTTAAAGAAAAATTTGCAGTTCTGGAAGGCAGAAAAAGCCCAAACAAACAAACATAGTTTTGGTTGATTTTTATTTTTAAACTATTATTAGGGTTGAACATTTTTTATAGAGTAATCAATCATTTACATTTTATTGATGAATTGCCATCTAATTTCCACTGTTTATTATTGCTGTTCATCTGTTTAATATTACTTTGATTTTTTGTGCTCTTTTTGAATTATGGATATTAATTTCACATGTTTAAAATATTCAAATATGTTCCCAAATGATATCTAGAAAATTATTTTATCAGTTTACCTTATTTAACTGTGATAAATTAATGCAATCAATATTAGTTTATCATGTATGGTAAATAAGAGTCATCTTGAAGGAAGTTTTAATATATTCTCAAAATTTGAAGCATTTTAAAATCTAATTTTATATGCTAATTAAGTTCCTCTTTCTTTGTCTTATTCATTTGATAATGAAGTTCATTTTCTTAAACTACCATGCTTTCTAGCGTTTTCATGAAAGACATTTTCTTGTTTTATTTATTTTCAAGGAGTTAACTTTTTGAAGTACCTTGTTTATTACTTTTGATACTTTGAAGATTTCAGAACAAGGATAAAAAATAAAAGCACATGTTTTGACTGCTAATATAATTTATAAAAAACTTCTTATAACTGAGGAAATTGTGAAAGGAAATTATCCTGTAATTCCGATTAATTGCCAAGTATTCAGAAATTCAAATAGGTACTTTTGCCAACATGAAAAAAATGTGTATATTATGTGGTAGCAATAACTTGAATTCCTTACTGTATTTTTATTCATTTAAGATAGGTAAAGTTTACATTTGTTAAAAACGTATTTTGCAGAATAGGTGTTCATATATTATGTTGAAAGATTGTAGAGGACTTAATCTATCGTATTTCAAAAGCAAAGGCTCTCTTCACAAATAAATACTCCCATACTTTAAAAGTTGTATTCGTATAAACAGAGCATTTTATTGTCAGGTATCAGTGTAAGTAAGGGATGGCCACGTACATAATTCAGGACACCAGGTTGCTTGTTGGAGCCCCTGTGTGGCTCTTTATAATGCTTTGGTGCTAGGCTTCAAGCACTCTTCGTCACTGTTCCAGTGGTTGATACGTGGAAGATGCCTCCTACTTCCTGCTGTCTTTGCTGCTCTGAGCTAACCCCAGGGATCTTGTGAGGGAAACAGTTGCAGCAAGGCAGTTTGAAGCTTTAAGATCAAATGTTTGTACTTTCTGAGCTAACAATGATCCTGGAACCCAACTAAAGTATAGGGTATCCCTATGACAGAGTGACTCTAGTGTCCTTACTCTGTATGGGAACTGACTCACAACGGTAGATTGTAAGAACTGTGCTCTGCAGGCAGCCATGTGTTGGCAAAGTTTTTTAGGAATTTCTATTGGTACTGACACCAATTGGTTTTAAATTAGACATTGTAATCATACATTTCAGCCTTAATTTATTGAGCATAACACAATACTCTCTATTGACTTGATGTATTTAACACATCTGTTACAAAGGTTTTAAAATTTGGAATAATAGGATTGGCTCAATATTATCACTTTACAATACTATGTAGCTTTTTTTGGTATAATGGATTCAACACAAGCTATTAATGGTTTAAATTTCCTAGTTTTCTGATATAACTTGTCTTATTAAGGACTTTATAAAATAAACATTCATTATAATTTTATAATGACAAATTTTAGTTTAGATACTATTTTAAATTTTCAATATTAATGATCAAGTCTATCTGATAATGTAAAACTTTCTGAATGATTTTCTCATAAATATTTTACTTTATTTTTCCTATTTGTCTTAAAAATAAGGATATTTTCTCCTTTCTGAGTCTAAACGACTAGTCAGACCACAGCTTGGAAGAACTGGATGAACTTGTATTGCTTCAGAATGGTGCCGAGTAAGAAGACTTCCCTCTTACTATAAAAGGATTTATCCTTATATATTGTATAAATTCATGAAGTCATCTGACTTCTAAAATTTAAGCGTATAGTCTTTACAGTCATAAACATGTATGTTCTAACTTCCGGAAGCCTTTAGATACGATATAAATGAATTCTTTCAAAGTAATGATTTTAGAAGGACTTTAAACATTTGTAAACATAGGAGTTTTAAAAATCCAAGCTTACCCTTGATAATTAGGGATTATAAAAGGATTAAAAGATTTGGCTGGAGTTGTGATTTACATTGAAATATATAACAATACTATATCCTGAATTGAGGGGGTCGGTGGGGAAAGATTAATTGTTGCTATTACTAAATAGACCTGAATCATAAGTTGTAATTTATAAACAGATGGTTCTTATAAATTTATACTTTGACATTGGATGACATTGATGGATATAGGGTAGTATATGCAAGCCAGGAAAAGACTTTAAGCTTGTCTTACTCTCAAAGGCTATAGTTTAAAAATGACCTAATTGTCTGTTAGTAGTAGATACATTTAAATCCTTGTGCTCTGTATTTTTCTTGGATTAAGCACAAAATACATTTGTTTCTTTTTATACAGTTTCAATATTTTTGCAGAAACAGTTATACAGACACCTTTGCTACATTTGTTTGTAAAATACAGTCACACCATTGAAATAGTAAAGGTTTTATAATGCTTTTTTTGATAAAGACATTATAACATACACTTTGCTAAAATTCATTTTCATTGAACTGGGGGTGATTTGGAAAGGTTTTAAAATAATTACTGTTTTTATGCATAAATATTACTAGAAGTAAAACAGGAGGAAATATGAAATTTTAAACACCTGCATTTCATCCAAAATATAGGTGAGTAATCTAACAAAGTCACATGAGTGACATTGAGATAAGGAAATTGATTAATAGTTGTCTTTTGTGTGGAATAGTATTATGTTTGCATAGCATCGTTTTAATAGAGAATTTTTGTTTAGTGTGCATTGATAATTTTGAAAATGAGACTAGTTTTGCACTTTTCTCATGTGCCAATTTTTTAAAACGGATTAAGGGCCTAAAGGAATAGAGGAAGTGAATGGACACTGATGTTTCAAAATATCTCATTTTGCCTAAAAGCAAGTACCGGCAGATAAATGCCCATAAAGGGATTTCTTTCTTAAGCCCCGTGGATTTTTCCCCGCACAACTTTTTGTGTGAGTTAGAAATGAAAACCATTCATCTAGTGCCCCAAAGAACGGCCTTATTGAATGGAATAACAGTGTAATGTACCATTGAAGGCAGGATTGAAAGTGATTATCTTGTTAACTCTTGACAGTTACCGCCAGCTTGAAATGGAACCGGCAGGCTTGATTTGCAAATGAATTAGAGCTTTTTCATTTTGTGCCAGGATCATCTTTTTATATTCTGATATGACAGATGCTATGTTCCAGGCTTTTGTTTTTCTTCATTTTTATACTTGCAAATAAAAAACAAAAGATTATGATAGCCATTTTATTTGCATCTTTTCTCTTGGAGTTTATTCTTTGTGTAGAAGTTTTTAATCTTATATATTTTTCAAAAATTGGCCTAAGAATATTGTTTCTGTCAGAATTAAATTTGATTAAATATAGTAGTGACTGGGTGAAAGAGAAGAGTTTATTTCTACCTTTTAAGAGGTAGAAAATTACCCACAAACAATATTATAGTAGTAAAAACAGAAATTTTTGGCTAACTTTAATAGAATTAGCTTTTTTTCCCTTGGTAACTGTTTTGGTAAAACTTCAAACTTGTGGAGAAGTTTCAGTAATGGTACAAGAAACTCCCACATACCTTGTACCCAGACTCACCAGTTGTTTATAGTTTGCCCCCATGTTTTTTTATCAGCCCTCCCTCCCTTCTTCCTTCTTTCTGCCATCCTCCTGTCTCTACACACATATTTATAAATGTATTTTTTTTCTGAACCAAAGGAGAATGCATTGGAATGATTGTTCCCCACAGATATTTTAGTGCACTTATTCTGAGAACAAAGACATTCTCTTACATAACTACAAGGGCAAGCTTTTGAGAACTCAGAAGAAAGGAAAAAGTATATAAATGCTGATATTAAGAAATCAGTGTGCAGTTTTTTATCCATCATATCATAATGCTTCTGTTTATATTATTTAACTATCCAAGTTAATTGACAATTTTAGGACATTATTTATATATAACTTATTAATCTGTACCTTGTTTAACTTGTCCAAGTATTTTTTACTATTAGAGGGTTAATATAGTTAAAAATGGTATGTTATATTTAATATAAATGTTCAGAGTAATAATTAACATACCACTCCATCTAAGTAATATGCATTTTCCATTAAAAGAGGGCTTTATTCTTGCACACATGCATGCACACACACACACAAACACACACTATTCTTGTAGAATTTTAAATTAAATACCTTTAAATTACTGCTTAAGAATTCAAAATTTAAGGTTTTCTAAGTCTTTTTTCATATTTCATTGTAAAGTTATATTTTGTTCTGCTGTACAAACCTTAAGAAAATATGAAATTTAAGAATAAATTATTCCCCATTTTACCACTATAGCTTTTCAACATGAGCTTTGGCAATGAGACCTATTTAATATAATGGGAACCCCAGGCATTCATAACATGTATTACATTGATATAATCTGTTGAGAACCATTATAAAAATGCCAGTTATTTAAGGATAAGAATAACTGCATTGGTAAACATCACCAAACTATAAACAAGTGTTACTCAAAGCCTACTACTGCCTTTGAGTTAAGAGATGATAAACTGTCTTGGAGAGAACTGATTGGAATGAGTTGAGAAGAAAGCAAGGCCATTTCTCAGTATTCCACCTTTTCTCTTGGTCATATCTCAGATTCCATCTGCCACTCCCATTCCCAATTTCTCTCTTTTACAAGGTAGTTAGGTTTGCTCCCATTTGCTTCTTGTGTTATGCATCTATGGTATGTTTAAGTTTGACATTTCTTTCTGTGAATGGTGACCATTTAAGATGTCCTGACTTCGGCACTTTAAAAGTAAAAGGAGATGCTATTGTTAATTTTGCCAGGATGTCAAAACTAAACCAGAACTTTCCCAAGCAGAAAGAGGCTGTATGTTTGGTCACATTGTTACCATATCACTTTGCAAAGAGTGTAGTATTTCTGTTTTTATAATGATAAAACCACACAAATTTAAATGTTAAAAATATTACCATAAACATAGTTATGACCCTTTAAAATAACTCAAAATTTGAGACATTCAGAGTGATTTTTAGTGTTGCCCAATTTGAAACCTGGAAACTAATATATATTATATATATATATAAAATTATCTAATATATAATATTATATATTATATATCTAATATATAAAATATATCCCTATAGGGCATGAGATTTAAACATTCTTTTAATGTTTAGAATTATGAGTTTGAAGGATATGCTGAAGTGTTCAGAATGTGTTTTAAGATTTCATATAGTTCTGTTTTATGAAAATTAAATGTCTATAATACTGGTTATTCAGTGTTATGCTAACTTTAATTAATGGAAAAAAGTCATTTTCTCCAGTGTACTAGATAAACTATTTCTTTGTGATTATGCCTAGGTTAGTGTTTAGAAGGGATTTACTCTTCCTTTCTCAAACTTGCATTTTATAAAGAGTTGAATTGGTGTCATGGAAGACAGTTTCTATCTTTTAGAATTAGTCTTATTGTTATTTGTTTTTTATTTTATTTTTTGGTAATCATTTTCTTTAGTTTTTCAGCCAATACTTTTATTATGTGAAATTAAGAAAATATTTATTTTTTTGATACGTAAAGTAGAATAAAAACAAGTGGGAGAAGTCGACTGAGTGCCTAACTTCTTGCTTTAGCTCCCCTTTGTATTTTGTTGTGTCCACCTTTCATAGTTTGTATCGTTGACCGTTGGGGTTCTCAGGCACTGTCGGCAGTGCCGGTGATGCTGTCGGGGACTGTACTAAATTGTTAAAATAATAAGAAAATGACAAATATTAATTTACCTCTGGCCACATATGCCTAAATTTTCCAAAGTCAAGATAACCTCATGTGGATTGACAGCTTGGATACGTGGATACAAGTGAAATTTAAATGGTTTAGACGAAGTATCAGCAAACTTTCTCTGAAGGGTCAAATAGTAAAAATAGTAGGCTCTGTGGGCTAAGAGATAAAACTGAGGTTATTTATTTTGTAAATATTTATAAAATGAGGGAAAATGTAAGTTTTTTATTTGATTTTACTGTATTTTTTTCATTACCATTTAGGCCTCTTATACCCACCCCCAGCAACCCCCACACGGTTGTCCATGTCCATGACTCCTTTTTCCTTTTTGCTCGGGCGCTTCATCCCCTTACCTCCTCCCCCACAATAGTTGTTACCCGGTTTTCCATCAAGAGTCTGTTCCCATTTTCCTTGTTGGTTCAGTTCGTTCATTAGATTCCACATATGAATGAAATCATACAGTATTTGGCTTTCTCTGACTGGCTTATTTCACTTAGCATAATATTCTCCAGGTCCACCCATACTTCCGTAAAGTAAAATTTTCTTTTTTTACAGCCGAGTAGTATTCCAGTGTGTAAATGCCCCATAGTTGTTTTACCCACTCATCTACTGATGGACACCTGGGCTGCTTCCATATCTTAGTGATTGTAAATAATGCTGCAATGAACATAGGGGTGCTTATGTTTTTTCAAATTAGTGTTTTGGCTTCCTTTGGATATACTCCCAGAAGTGGAATCACTGGGTCAAAAGGCAGATCCTTAATTTTTTTAGGTATATTCATAATGCTTTCCACAGTGACTTCACCAAACTGCATTCCTACCAACAGTGCAAAAAGGTTCCCCTTTTTCCACATCCTCGTCAGCACTTGTTGTTTGTTGATTTATTAATGGTGGCCATTCTAATGGGTGTGAGATGATATCTCACTTCATGTGGTTTTAATTTGCATTTTTCTGATGATTAGTGATGTTGAGCATCTTTTCATATGTCTGTTGGCTATCCGTATGTCCTCTTTGAAGAAGTGTCTATTCAGGTACTTTGCCCTTTTTTTTTTTATTGATATAATTTTTATTGATAAAATGCAAAATGTAATAATTAGTACTTTTTTGTAATACTAGAGTATTAACAAGAATGGAGTTGCTTTGGTAGAATAGCATTTCACTTAATTGGGGTTAAAAGTTAATGTTCTCTATTATCAAAATTGATTACAAATGTTTGTTAATGCCAATTTATAATGAGGTTTTAAGTAGTTACTCTTTGAAAATGTTTTTCACGCAGATACGTACTCCTGAATGCTGATCACAATCTGCGAGCCAATGATTTTAGTTGAACACCTAGTATAAATTTCTGTTCTTCATAATTTCACAGATAGATTCGCTATCCCTGAAGCAAATGCAACCTTTTTTCTTATTAAGTTGAAAACTTTCACCTTTTCACTTAAAAGGATCATATTATGGCTTTTCTTTGGCATGTCCAAATTGCCAGCATTACTACTCTTATGTTTTGAGGCCATTATTAAGTAAAACAAGTTTTACTTCAACACAAGCACTGTGATACTGAGACAGTTGATCTAATAACTGAGAGAGCTGCTAAGTAATGGATGGGCTGGGAGCATATACAGTGTGGAGACACTGGACCAAGGGAATATTTATATCCAGGGTGGGAAAGAGGGGAACAGCACACGATTTCATTGTGCTACTCAGAAAGATGGGCAATTTAAAACTTAGCAATTGTTTATTTCTGGAATTTTCTATTTAATATTTTTGGATCATGCTCTACCATGGATAAATGAAACTGTGGATGAGGGTCGGGGGAACTGCTGTATATATTTTTACCACCATCATATGTAATGAATCTTAGCAGATTTCCCATCAGATTGGTAATGTATTCATGTTTTTGAGTTTTCTTGAAAATACTCTTATTCTACTATGTAAACATGGAGACTGATTTTTCAAATTCAGCATTGGCCCCTCAAATAAACAATAACCAAGCAGTATTGCTACACAGTGATTTATCAAGAGCCAAGGAAAACCATTCAAAATGTTTCCCTAGTTTTTGGCTTCTGATGATCCTTCCTGTATCCTCAACTTTTTTGAGCAACTGTTTTTGCTGAAAGGCTAATAGTTTTAAACAAATGTGTTTTATCCACACACATTTCTTTGGCTGCTGCAGTCAAACATGATTTAATTAACCTATTATTGCTAAATGACTTTCACTAAATGGCTAACAAAAATACCACTCAGATTCATTTTTGTTTTTGATAAGGACTTGCGTTGTGATGAGATATTTTATTTTAAATGTTTTAATATTTCTTACTGTTGTTTTTCTATGAGTTGGAAGTATTGTGAAGACTATTTAATTTGGTAATGTCAACATATATTTTATTCTTTTAGTACAGCTATAGAATCATTGTGTAATAAACACGGCATTGCTGTTTAATTTGATAAAATAATCTACACTCCACAGAACCTTAAAAGCATGTCATATGAAGTCCTTTTCCTCTTCTTCTCTAATTTTGACATGATAATTGTATACTGGTATTAAAACAAATACTGGTATTAAAACAAAAACTAAATATTACATTGCAGCAATTCACGAAGCCCTTAAAAATAGCAACACAAACCATTGAGCCTGTGACATGTAATCTTTGTTGCAACCACTCAACTTTTATTGTAACACTAATGTAGCCATGGAAATACATCAAGAATGAGCGTGTCTGTATCCCAACAAAACTTTGTATATTGACACTAAAATCTGAATTCCAGTAACTTTCACATATCACAAAATACTGTGTGTTTTTCCCCCCACCCATTTAAGAATATAAAAACCATTCTTACTCAAGCAGGCTACATTTGGCCTATGAGCCATAGTTTTCAGACACCTGATTTGTACTTTCAGCTCAAGAGAAAAGTTGGCAATTCTTTAAATTCTCTTCTGGCCCTTAAATGCAGCTAAGAAATATTTGGTGGAAAGTATTCATGACTTGATCATGTTATTTTATGGAAGCCAATATAAAACTACTTATGGTAAGAACATAAGTCTTAGAAGAATCTTCATTTGTATTTCACTTTATATGAACTAGAAAAAACAAAAATTTTCGTTACGTGTAAGACTATTTCAGGCCTCCAGGACTTTTCTCATGCCATTTCCCCCTGTCTACATGTAAACCACCCTCACTGAGCTTAGATTCTATTAGAAAAGACAGAAAGTAAACAAATAAACATAGATTATATCTGACTGTTGGGTATCTTCTTCAATCAGTGTAACTCAGGAAAACCAGGCTGTGGAAATGAGGAGGAATTAAGGCAGCTGTATCATGGGATCGGTATAGTTGTCATACAGTCACTGGTCCCGCCGTCACCACTGACACTGCTGACACTGGATTGGCAGTGCCATTGTTACTGTCACCTAGAATAATCTTTGTATTTTTGTCTTTAATTTACTCCTGATTCAAAGTTCCTAGAATAATTCTTGTCTTCCTATATTTGACACTTCGGATTTAAAGCTCACCAAATTTGAAATGGTATTCAGATTCTGGGTGGCATTGAAAGCATGAGAAATATACTGAAGAAGGGCTTAGTGAGTGAGGGTAACAGTGAAGAATGATGGAGGAAGAGTTCCTTGGGCTTCTAAGCTAGCCCTCGTCCAGTTTTTCTGTTTTATGCGTTCGTGTATTATTTCTTCACGGTTTTTAAAGAATGTTATTCATGTCACAGTTACTGATTTCCATACTGGTGGGTTAATTGCAGTGTTTCATGTCTGTCTTTTAGCTCCTTGCATCCCAGTCTGCTTTGTTCATAATTGTATCCCTGATAACCAACACAGAAGCTGACTCAAATATTGTGCTCAGTAACAGCTGAATGAAGAAATGATAGGGGCGGGGTGGAGGGGTGCAGATCATGATGGCTTCAATGGAAGGCATTGAAGAGTTTTGAGCAGGGGAAGGATGTGATTCACTTTCACATGATTAGATTGTTTTGTGGTAGGTGCATGGAAGAGAAGCAGCAGTGGAAGTGGGAAAATCACTGCGGGGGAATTGAGACAAACTAGGCAAGAGGTTATGGTAGTTGGACTAGGATGGTGGTAATTGATGTAAGTAGAGATAGTTCCTGTTACTACTTAAGAGTTAAAATCAGTAAGTTAGTGATAGATTTTATATTATAAGAGAAGAAAGTAAAGAGGTTGATTCTCAGGATTTTGGCTTCAGCAATAGGATGAAAAATATGACTCCTTTCTGAAATGGATCAGGCATGACAGAGGAACTCAAAATTTCAATTTTGGATACACCGAGTATAAAGTTTTTTATTTTGATTTTGAGACATTCAGATAGAGATGTCAAATAGACAACTGGATAAATGAACCTGGGGTATATTGCATATTCTCCAAATCTAAATTGAATATACCCTGTGTCTTAGGTAATCATGCACCAAATTTAGGAAGATTCTATTAGTATTAAACACTGTAGATTGCATGAAGATGAACAAAAATGTAGATTCAGTCTTTAAAATGCACATTGAAGATAATGGGCATATACACACATAATTAGTGAGAAAGTTTTTCAAGGCTATAGAGAACAGGAAAAGTAGGGGCTGAATATAGACCTAGCCTTATTTTTTTTTAATACAGAGCATTTCTATTGTGGAAGAAAAAAAGTATGAGCTTGGGTTTCAGATAGAGCATTTTGGGACATTTTAGCAAGTTACTTTGTACTTTAAGGTATAGACTCTTAATTTACAAAATGAAGATACCATATTCCACAGAGCTGCTGTGAGGATTTTTTTAAAAATACTTTAAAATTGGGCCAACAGTAATGTATTTTCATGGAAGACATTTTGGGAAACATAAACAAAGACTTAGAATGAACATAAATATCTGTTGAAATCCCACTGTTAAATACTGTTAACATATGAACTTACACCTTTTTAGTTACACATGTACTCACAATGTATACATGAATATATAAAACTATTTTTAACAGATATGATATTGTATAATATGCTCTTTTAAAAAATAATATGCCACAAGAACATTTTCATGGAACTAAAACTACATCATAATGTTTAATGGCTATATGGTTTTATAGTTTAGAGATTTTACCACATTTTATTTCATAGTTTGCCATTATTGGGCATTTAGTTTGTTCCCAGTTTGTTTGCTTGTTTGTTTGTTTTATTAAATACAATGGAGTGATTACTGTAGAAGTAGAAATGTCAAGCCAAATGCTTTATGTGTGTTATTGAGAAATTTTAACATTTTCTAATTGCTCTCTGGAAAACTTGTATTATTTTCTGCTCTTATCAGCGTATGTGGGTACCTGATTCCCTACACCCTTGCCAACACTGGATACATTATCACTTGTTTTAGTCTTTGCTCATCTGCTAGGTAAAAAATGGGGTTTAGTTTTATCTTGTAGATCTGTATACTGTAATATTTTCCTATATGTCTGTAAACCATTCATACAGATTTTTATTTTTATGAATATTGTGAGAATGTAATGCATGCATATCATTAAGGGTTAGTATTTATTTTACTTAAATCTTCACCCCTTTGCAGCCTCCTTCCCAATCATGGTTCCAATTAAGGAGCAGGAGAATATTATAAAATTTTGTTTTATTGTTGAGGTTATAGTTTTTAGAGATTGATAGTAAAATTTGGTTAATGAACTCAGGCTGCCAGGTTTGACATCTGCCTTTTACCAGCTGAGGAGTCTCCTGTGGAATCTACTTACCCTCTCTAAGCTTTAGTTATCTCATTTAAATATAAAAAGGATAATAATTTTATCTCTTTATAATAAAGTGATAAGCATTAAATGGGCTAATTTTTGTAAAACATTTCCTCCATTGCTTGGTATGCGTACTTTTCAACATTTCCTCAGAGGTGGAATCTGTGAGACGGTCAGTTCACTTGATATATGTGATCAAAGATTTAGTGTGAGCATGTGCAAAGAGATCTTTAGGAAATGTCGAGGAGTTTGACTGGGCCAGAGTCTTGAATTCTACGCTGAGGCGTTTTATATTGATTCACTATGCAAAAAAAAAAAAAAAAAAAAATTTTACTAGTTTTATTTCCTACCACTGTTAGGTGCTTACCTGATTAACATTCACCTTAGTTTTTTGTTTCCTGCCAGAGTATCATTGCAGTTACATAGGAGAACATCAAAGGGAAAAGAAAAAGCATCCAAAGACTTGAATAATTGAAGAGTTGATTAAACAAATTATTGAGTTACTGAAAGTTTGCTCGTCTTAGGGAAAATATATGTATGTTTCATTTTCTCTCAATTTTAGGAGCTAAAGACATTAATTGAATACTTATTATATTTGTTACCTTCTATTTGGAATTGTTGATTCTCCATTACATAGTAGATAGATATTGCTTTAATGATGTTGGGACATAATTTTTATGATAACGGACTTTCTTGAAAGTAGAAATTTATTTTTAATTGTATTTGTAATTGTATTTTTATTTTACAATTAAAAGTAATGAAACTTTATATTTAAATACAAATTTATCTTTATACGTATAAATACAATAAATATATAAATTTTAATTATTTAGCTTTAAGTACTGATGGAATATTTTGGTTTATTTCTCCTTTTTAAAATTATTTAATCTCAATCTTTCAAGTGAAATAAGCATCATATAATATTCATAAGTGATGTTTAACTCAGTAACCATTCTCTTTTAAATCCCAGTTATAATTAGAATAAGAAATCAGAAACAATTCAAATGTCCAGCAATAATGAATAAGTTAACATTGTACATCTATGAACAGAAGAGTATGTAAATAAAGAGATTCTATGTAAATATATGTAATGACACCTGAGAATCTGTTTACTGAAAAAATTTAAGCTACATAACAGAAATCAATGATGATTGCATTTTTGTAGGGAAAAGAAATGTATTTCTGTGTATGCATAAGAATGGAGGAAAAAAACTAAAACATGTTGAGGTATTATCTTTGGTGGGGTTTCCAGTGATTTTTATCTTCTTCTTCATTAGAACCAGATGTAAATTTGAAATTTGGTACAATAAGTACTTATTTGCAGAGCCATGCTAGTCCATATGGCACCTTTGTAGATACCTGGAAAAGACCTCCTGCCTTCCTGTGGATGCAGTGCCAACCAAGATACACTGCTTGGTCAGGGCACGTAGCATTTACCTTCCATTGTCCTATTAGGGTTTCCCTTCTTTCTTCTTTTTTCTCTCCATAATGAACAACGTGCATGATTATACATGATGGCCCTGAAAACTTACATAATAAAAATTATTTAATATTAAAGACTAAAAGTCTTTAATGCATCTACTCTGGGCAGACTACTCTCCTTACTTGACCTCTATCAGGTCATGCGAGACCTTTGAGCTCATTCTTCCTGCCTCTTCTTTCCTACTGACCCACTCTGCTCAAATGCAATCAATCCTTCAAGATACAGCTAAAATTACCCTCCTCTTTGAAATATTTCTCAATCACTCTAACACATACGGCAATTTCATCTTCATCTTCTCTTGAACTAGGTTAAGGGCATGGATTGGAAGAATTGGTGGTGAATGGGTTGTATCTTACCTGCTCACTTCAGATGACAGGCAGTGACCACTTAGAGCACAGGTTGAGATTCTTGAGCTTCAGCTGGCCTCAGTGCAAGGAGGATTGCCATCGATGAGAAATATTAGCCTTGAATGTGGGAAATAGCAGATAGGTAGCATGTTCACATGCATTTTTCTTGCCTGGCTTGGACATTAATTCTTTCATGCACTAGTTTTGGTTTGACAATACTGTTTTAAACATCTAAGGCATAAATACCATATCTTAATACTTGTACTTTTAGTTGGTTTTTTTTATTATTATTATCCACTCTGAACTGTTCATGGAGCTAGTTGCCCAATAAATATAGGTATGTTGCTCTTCCTTCATCCTCAATGCTCCAAGTCTATTCCTGGGATAATTCTCTTTGTGAAGCATTTCTGTTAGCAATTCTTTTATGTCAGATCTATGAGTTTTGAATTCTCTTACTGTTTCTTCACCTGAGACTGTTCAAAAATATTAAAATCTCTCTCTTCCTCTCTCTCTCCTTTACTTTGTAGAACCCTTTCTGTGAACTCTAGAATCTGTTTACCTGAATGATTATAAATAGCTTACCTGATACATACCAACTTAAGTCTTCAGCTTCCTACTGGAATAAGTTCAGTGTGTATTATAAGTCCTTAACTGTTAAATTTAAGCTTGTCCCAATGTAGCATATGCTCACTAATATTTGTAAATCTAAAGAATCTTACAAAGAGAACAGTACATGTAAAATTTAGTAATCTTGGTACACTTGTCTGTGCAAATGATTTATAAATTCTAGAGTAGAATTTGTTGCAAATAGTAGACAGATGAGAATCTACTTATAAAATAATATGAATATCTGAACATTGTATTCTGAACTTGGGTAACATAAGACTATACATATAGAGCCACTTATTTGTGAGATATTCTCCAATCCGGAGAAAAATGCTGAGTATTCTAACCAAACTTGGTATGTTGAAACTGAGAATTCCAGTAAGATCTTTTAGGAACTTAGTGCTAATACTCTATATTTTTCTTATTGGGGTTAAAATGTAAAAAAAAAAGAGTACTCAAGATATTATTTTTCCTTCTTTTTTAAACATACTTTATTATTCTATCTATTCTACCTCCTTTCAGAGATCAGAATATGAGAATGTTCTTATGTCAGGATATACATGATATTTTTACTGGATGTTAACATTGGGCCAAGCTCTTTATATGTATTTTATTTGAAAAGTAGACTGACTTTCATTTATAGGTATTACAGTTGAAACAGATTCTTAAGGTGGTTAAAAAAAACTAATATCTATAAAGATATTTCTTGATTGTCAAAGTGAAATGCAGTCAATCGGTCCATTATTAGTCTGTAATATTGAACCAGTATTTATTGAGTGACTCATGTATATATGTGCTGATTGTTTTAACCCCTGACTTGAATTTAAGAATGAAAAAACTAGAGAAGATATGTAACTTGACAAACATTTAGTAAGGAGTAGAGTTGCAATTTGAACCCAGGTTTTTCTTAGAATTTATATATTACCAAAAATTTACATTAATAATATTTGATTATTTACAGAAAAGTTCTTATACAGGTAAAAATTTATTAATTATTATTTGAAATGAGAGCTATAGTTATTTTTATAATTTATAACTCAGGTTTTTAAAAAACCTTGACTGCTATTATGTCAAAAAAAACCAACGCATGTAGATTTTTCCTTTATGAAAGAGAATATAAAATTAACTGTGATGCTATCTCTACAGCTGTAGAAAACTGCAGCATAGTAATCTTTTAAAACTGAATAATGTTCTTCATGACGTAAAAAACCTGTAAAATTGTATTGTTATAGGAGGTAACTCTTTTTTATAATTACTGTGGGTATGCACATTTTACATGGGACAATACCTATAAATATAATCTTTTATTTCTTAAAAACTTGGTCCATGAAATGATACTTTGAAGCTACATCAGTTAGTTGCTTGCATTATGCCTTCTGAATATTTTATAACTTAACACTCACTGGATTTTTGGCTAGCTCTATGAAGTGGTTTTGGTTCATATTCATTTTATTACTTTTCTACTCCCAACCCAAAATGTCACCTTTCTTCTGGATGTTTCTTGATTATTTAATTTGTTTTAAAATATTACTTTTATAAGTAAGTACATAATAGATTTTGGATTGATATAATAGGGAATGATGAGAAAAATCATGTACTTTTACTGGGCGTAATAATATATTTTTTTCTAAGCTAATATTTTAACAAGTATTAATGCAAAATACATATATAGAAAGTAAAGAAGAATGCCATCATCAGAAGAAATAGGTTTTTTGGGTTGTTTGTTTGTTTGTTTGTTTTTCAAAATAAATGCCATTATTAATGGTGGCTCCCTGGCCTGGTTCCCTTCAACCATTTAAAACCTGAATGATCACTTTAGTGTAATATTGTTACCATGTATTCCCTTCCTAGAAAGACTAGATCTGAAAAATCTTAGTGTATTTTGTTAGTAACTTCTTAAGAAGATACAAGCTTTATCATAGCAAGTTTCTGGATTTACAGCATGCCTTCTTTGGCAAAATAATGAAATCTTTTTGCCACAAGGGTAAATTGGTATCTTTATTTTAATTTTTTCTTGCCTGCCATGGTATGATTGATGTATAGTGTCTTCCTCTGGAAGGAGACCTAATATTGAAACTGACAGGTGCCACAAGGTTTATTTAGGATAACCTCAGCCTTGTCCCAGTTAGTTTCAAAATGTCTGCCTCATATATGTTGAGCCACTGCATTTCCTGCTTTAGAGCCTTGTGTTATGCCAACATTACTATCTGTGTTGCCTCAACTACAAATTGGATGAACAGCCCGTGACACTTTTTCAATATTATTACATTAAACCAAGTGGATTTTGATTGATAACCTAATATTCAACTAATGCAAAACATCAATCATGGCAAGTATATTAATTATTTAATATTGCAGTCTAATTCAGAAATCGATGTGCTGCATGAGGGGAAGGGAAACTCATGGTTCCCAGAAGATTTAAGACAGGGAATGATTAAAAAAAGACCTGCTGTACTCCTGTGTGTTAGTTCGATACAAATCTTTATTCATTTGCCAATAATCTCTTCCCATTTTCCACTTCAGGACCATTTTATCAGTTTTGAGACCTATAATTGAATTAAGTCTGCTTTCAGCACAGGGCAAAAGGAGTTGCACAAATATTGATGAAGTCATGACAGGGACAACCCAAGAGACAGACCACTAAAGAGGACAGGCCTTTAAAGAGGACCATTTGTTGCAAGATCCCTCTGTCAATGTCTTGGAACTTGCCTCTCTATTTTTAAAAATTTAATAAGACTTTTGGAACCACTTTTAAGGCTTTTATATTGAAATATATGTTATAATAACATTTCTATAGCACATTGCCATTTATGGTATATCTTTATATACATTATCTTGCATTTTTTTCACTGCAACCTTATGTGTTAGGTAAGGCAGGTTTTACAGAATCTTCACATCATAGATGAACAATCTGAGGTTTAGAGAAGTGGGCTTATTACCCAAGCTCATGCAACTGTTTCGTAAGAGCTTATATTTGAGTATAGGTTTTCTGCTTCTAGAGCCAGGATTATGTATCATGCTGTTTTGTGTAGTGTTTATGTACCCATGATGCTTTATCAGTGTTATTTTGAGATGGCCAGCCTTTTTGTGTTTCTGCCCAAAGCAAAACTAAAGAAAACTTATTTTCATGGAGAACTTGTTGAAACATTGGCTGTCCCAATCCATGATACTTATTAAGGTTTATGGAAATGTAAAACTTCTGGATATAAATGAAAATTTCTTAATCTGCTGTATCTTTTACTAGAATAGAATGTCCTCCTTTTACAGCTCATAAAATATATTTTTTTGGGGGGGGGTGAAGTGGCTTAAATATATTTTGCCATTGAAATTACCACTCTAGCTTTCTTTTGGTTTATGTTTGCCTTATTATATCTTTTACTACATCTTGTCTGGAAACCTTTCTGAATCCTTTTGTTCTCTGTGTCTTTTGTAAATGACACATTACTGGATTTTGTTTCTTACTCAATCTGAAAATCTCTGGCATTTTAATTCCAGGTTGTTATAGATGAATTTTCTTTAGCTTTCTTTTTAGACATTGAATCCTTATATTACAATAATTACTGTGTTTTGTGCCAACCTTTACTTGCTTTATCATTGTGGCTTCTTCCTAAATTTATTTTTTATCTTAATGCATTATAGTCCTCAGAACTTAGTTCAAATAATGTTTTTGTGTGGTTAATTTCCTAAGACTTTGTATGCTGAAAACTTCTAAATTTTTCTTTCAATGTAAATAATAGTTTATTTAACTGTATATTGATTCCTTTTCATAACTTTTTTCATATTTCTAAAAATCCTCATTTTTGAAGATGTTATTATGCTTACATTATATTCTTGCTTAGTGTGTTCTATTTTTGCTAGATGAGGTTGCTCCATTTGTTATTTTTTCCAATCCCCTGTTTATATACTTTAGAGGTCTTGAAATTTTCCTGTGGGCTTCCCTTTTTACTCCTTTCAACATATAGCTACTTTGGCTAGTAATTTCAATCTAAGGAGAGGGATAAAAGTCTAGGTTCTGGCCAGCGCTGCTCCTGGTTAATTTAAGAACTAGAGTGCGAGCCTCTAGTGTTCCATTCTCACCTCAGTCAACCACTTTTTCCATTGTGTCCTCCTACTCCATCAAAAAAATTATAATTTATAACCAAGGATATACAGAGGAAGCCACATCCAGACTGCTGGGAAGGCAGAGATGCGGAAAGGGCTGGCCCCGCTCCCACAGGTGGTGGCTGAGATTCTGAAGGCTCCCCCTGAGAAGTGTGGAGTCACAATCCCAAGCTGGACTCCCCAGCTGAGAGCACCAGAATGGGGAAGAGGTGCCCATACTCATCTGGCTGTGAAAGTCAGTAGGGATTCTGTCCGTCAAGGAAAGTTGGAAGTGTTCTAGCGACACAGGCACCCTCTTTAAGGGCCAATGTGAAAACCTCATTTACAGCTACTCATCCTTGGCTCCAGCAGAGGGAGAGTGTAGTGGCTAGTCATGTGCGGAGAAACTAGGGTTTGTGGCAGTGGGGAGTGAGCTGAAGAGCTATCCGCCAGGGCTCCTGAGCTGAGCTCTTCTGTCGGTGCAGCTGCCTGCTTTCTTGGTTGGAGCACTCCCTTCCCATTGGCATCAGCCTGGGGGAATGCAGTAGCCTCACCGTCTGCACTCCCTGTCACCCCATTAGAGGTATTATAAGAAACAATAGAAGGTCTGCTTTAAGAAGTAGAAGAAAAAGGAAAAAGAAAAAAAGGGGGGGAACATAGTTAAAAAAACAAAATGGCAATAAATACATACCTGTCGGTAATCACTTTAAATGTAAGTGGCTTAAATGTTCCACTCAAAAGACATAGGTTAGCTGAATGGATAAGAAAACAAGATATATATATATACATACTGCCTACAAGAGACCCACCTCAGAACAAAAGATATACACAAGATAAAAAGTAAAAGGATGGAAAAATATATATCATATAAATGGAGAGGAAAAAAAAGCTGGGGTTGCAATACTGATATATGACAAAATAGACTTTAAAATAAAGCCTATATATAGTAAGAGACAAAGAAGGACACTACATAAAAATAAAGGGAGCAATCCAACAGGAGGGTATAACCCTAGTTTAGCATTTATGTACCAAAATATGTAAAGCAAATATTGACGGACATAAAAGGAGAGATGGACAATAATATAGTCATAGTAGGGTATTTTAAATTGGCATCGATGGATAGATATTCCAGACAGAAAGTCAACAAGGAAATGGCAGCCTTAAATGACATATGATAGCAGATGGATTTGATAGATAACTTCAGAGCATTTCTCCCTAAAGCAGGAGAATATACATTCCTTTCAAGTGCACGTATAATATTTTCAAGGGTAAGTCACACATTAAGACAAGAAACAAGTGTCCAATAAATTTAAGAAGATCGAAATTATATCAAGAGCTTCTCTGACCATAATAGTATGAAACAAAATCAATCACAAGAAGAAAACTAAAAAACACACCAAAGACATGGATGCTAAATAACACATTACTAAGCCATGAAGGGGTTAACAATGAGATCAAGGAATAAATCAAAAGACATCTTGGAGCAAATGAAAATGAGAACAAACAATCCAAAGTCTATGGGACACAGCAAAAACAATCCTAAGAGAGAAATTCAGAGCATTATAGGCCTACCTCAAGAAACAAAGAAAAATCTCAAATAAACAATCTAACTCTACACTTAAAAAGAGTAGAAAAAGAACAACTAGCAGAGCTCAAAGCGAGTAGAAGAAATAATAAAAGATCAGAGCAGAAATAAACAGAGTCAATAAAACAAGAGCTGGTTCTTTAAAAAGATAAACAAGATTGACAAACCTTTAACGAGACTGATCAAGAAAAAAAAGCGAGAGGATCCAAATAAATAAAATCAGAAATGAAATAGAAGGCACAACTGACACCAAAAAAAAAATACAAAAGATTGTTAAAACACAAAACTAAACAACTATATATGAAAAATTTGAACAGTCTGGATGAAATGGATAAATTCCTAAAAACATATACTCTTCCAAGACTGAATCTGGAAGAGTCAGGAAATATAAATAGACTCATCAAATCATAACTAATCAAATTGAAGCAATATTAAAAATACTCCCAACAAACAAAACTGCTGGACTGGATGGCTTCATTGTTGAATTTTACCAAAAATTCAGAGAAGAACAAACACCTGTTTTTTTCAAACTATTCCAAAACATCCATGAGGAGGGAAGACTCTGAAATTCATTTTACGAGGCCAGCTTTACCCTAATTCCAAAACCAGATAAAAACAGTACAAAGAAAAAAATCTATAGGCCAATATACATGATAAAATCCTTAACAAAATATTAGCAAATTAAATCCAGCAATACATTAAAAAGATCAAACACCATGACCAAGTGGAATTATTCACAAGATGCAAGGTAGGTACAATATCTGCAAATCAATAAATGTGATACATCACATAAACAAAATGAAGGATAAAAACCACATGATCATATCAATAGATGCAGGAAAAGCATTTGATAAAATATAGCATCCATTTAATAGTAAAAACAGAGCAATGTGGAATAGAGTGAACATATCTCAATGTAATAAAAGGTATATATAACAAACCCACACCCAGCATCAGACTCAGCGGGCAAAAACTACAAGTGTTTTCTTTAAGATCAGTAACAAGACAAGGATATCATCTTTCACCACCCTTATTCAACATTGTCCTGGAAGTCCTTGCCACAGCATTCAGACAAGATGAAGAAATAAAAGACATCCAAATTGGAAAGAAGAGGTAAAACTGTCATTTGCAGATGACATGATATTATGTATAGAAAACCCTAAAGATTCCACCAAAAAAAAAAAAAAAAATACTAGAACCGATACATTCAGTAAAGTAGCAGGTTACAAATGAAATACCCAATAATTGGTTGCATTTTTATACACCAATAAGGAACTATCAGAAAGGGAAACTAGGAGAACAATGTCATTTACAATTTCATCAAAAAATACCTAGGAATAGATGTATCAAAGGATGTAAAATACCTGTACTCAGAAAATTGTAAGACATTGAAGGAAGAAACTGAAGAAATAAGTGGACGTATATACCATGTTCATGAATAGGGAGAATTATCATTAAAATGTTCATGCTACCTAAAGCAATCTAGAGATTCAGTGCAGTTCCTATCAAGATACCAATGGTGTATTTCACAGAGCTGGAACAGATATTCCACAGATTTAAATGGAACCACAAAAGGCTTCGAATAGCCACAGCTATCTTGTGAAAGAAGAGCAAAATGGAAGGAATGACGCGACCTGAAATCAAACTATACTGCAAGGTCATAGTAATAAAAAAACAACAGGGCACTGGCATAAAAATGGGCATACAGATCAATGGGACAGAAGGGGGAACACCAAATAAACCCACACCTTAAATGTTAGACTGGAAACCATGAAAATCCTGTAAGAAAACATAGGCAGTAAAATCTCAGGCATTTCTCATAGCAATGTTTTTAATTTTTTCCTGATATATCTTCTCAGGCAAGGACACAAAAGAAAAAGAAACAAATAGGACTGCATCAAAATAAGAAGTTTTTGCACAGTGAAGGAAAACATCAACAAAATGAAAAGACAACCCACTGAATGGGAAAACATATTCATCCACGATACATCCAATAATGCGTTAACATTCAAATTTTATAAAGAACTTATAAAACTCAAAACCAAGAAAAAATTAATTAAAAAATGGGCAATGGACCTGAATAGACATATCTTTAAAGAGGACGTACAGAAGTCTATTAGACATGTGAAAAGATGCTCAACATCACTAATCATCAGAGAAATGAAAACAAAAACTACAATGAAGTATTACCTCAAACCTGTCAGAATAGCTGTCATCAATAAATCAACAAAGAACGTGCTGGCAAGGATGTGGAGAAAGGGAACCGTCATGCACTGTTGGTGGGAACGCAGATTGGTGCAGCAACTGTGGAAAGCAGTATGGCGTTACCTCCAAAAATTAACAATGGAACAGCGTAGTGACCCAGTGATTCCCCTTCTGGGAATGTATTCGAAGAAACCAAGAACAGTTATTCAAAAGGATATGCACACCCCTGTATTCATTACAATATTACTTACAATAGCAAAGATTTGATAGCAGCCCGGTTGCCTATCAGTAGGTGACTGGATACAAAAGCTATGGTACATTTACACAGTGGAATACTTCTTGGCCATAAAAATGAAGGAAATTCTTACCTTTTGTAACAACATGGATGGACCTGGAGAATATTATGCTAAGTGAAATAGCCACTAAGAGAAAGGCAAATAGCTTATGATTTCACTTACATGTGGTATGTAATGTACAAAATAAACTAACAAGCAAAATAGAAACAGACTCATAGATACAGAGAACAGACTGACAGCTGTCAGAGGGGAGGGTGTGGAGTTGGGGAGCCCAGTCAGAAAAGATGAAGGAATTAAGCAAAGAAAAGAAAAGAAAAAGAAACAACTCACAGACACCGACAGCAGTATGGTGAGTACCAGAGAAAAAGAGAAGTCAGGGGAGGCAGAAGAAGGTAAAGGAGGGATAAATGGTGATGGAAGGAGACTTGACTTAGGGGAGTAAAACACACAATACAATATACAGATGATGCGTTCTAAAATGGTACACCTGAAATCTATATAATTATACTAACCAGTATCACCCCAGTAAATCTAATAAAAATATAAAAATACAGCCCTGGCTGGTGTGGCTCAGTGGACTGAGCACCATCCTGTGAACCAAAGGGTCACTGGTTCAATTCCCAGTGTAGGGCACATGCCTGGGTTCTGTGCCAGGTCCCCAGTAAGGGGCATGCAAGAGGCAACCACACATTGATGTTTCTCTCCCTCTCTTTCTTCCTCCCTTCCCCTCTCTCCAGAAATAAATAAATAAAATCTTTTAAAAAATACGAAAAAAAAAAAGCGAAATAAAACACCCATCAAACACGTACACCTGCTCCTAATACTACTGTCCCAAACAACCACTCACTGTGCATTTGCCTTGCTTTTTTGTGGTACGGAGATAGAGCGGGGCTGTATAGGACCACTCAGAGACCTGAGCTCATTGCCACCAACTCTACTAAGACGATAAGATGTCAGACCCTTATTTAGGTGAATCCATACTTTGATTCAGGCACTCTGTGGGGTGCCAGGATATAAACATTAAAAAGATGCAATATGTGTCATTGAGTAGCTTTTTCTTTTTGTGGTGTCAATGGGCAAGTAACTAGGTATTTATAATAAAGTGTGATAAATTCTGTGGATGGAGACACATTGGAAGAGCTCACTACTTCATTTCTGAGTAAGAGAGGTTTCGCCAGTGAAGGTATGGTTTAAGTTAAGTCCTGAAGGGTTTTTTTTTATTGTTGTTTAAAATTAGATCAGTAGAATTAGAGGCTGAGAGAAAAGGGGCATTTCTCATAGAAAGAACAAGTGCTTCAGTAGTGAGTGAAGCCAGATTAGTAGTTTGTTGTGGCTGTTGCTGTCACTTTCCATGTGATGTAGCTTTGGAAAGATAGCAGAGGGAATAAGTAAACAGGAGTGTAGTAGAAAGGATGTCAGTGACTTTAAGAAGGGAATTGACCTGATCAAGCTTATATTTTAGAACCATTTTTCTGTATTGTGGAGAATGAATTGACATGGTGCAAGGCAGGAGCCATTTTTAAGCATCAGGAGGCTCTAGTAATGTGGGAGGAAAAGGGTGAGCCCAGTCCTCTCTTCCAGTAACCTGGGAGAGGAAAGAAAAGGCCTAAAACAGCATAGTGTCTGGGAAGATAGAAGTGATTAAATCTAAATGATAATTAAGGGTGTTGGATAGTCAACACCCTGTGGTTGAGTATCTTTGTTCACATCTGGTCAAGAGGGAGAGGGCTGTGTCAAGGATGATGCTTAGTTTTCTTTTAGGCATACAATTCTAAAAGCATATTTCCTAAATATCACTTACTTTTAAGAATCACTTGGAAACAGCAATGTAATAGCCTAGTCAGTCACACCCTCCCGCTCTCCCTCCCTCTCCCCTCCTTCTTCTCCTCCCCTTCCCCCTTCTCCCTCTCTCTTTAGGTGTAGCTTCTTATCCTTGATTCCAAAATGCAAACAGCTTGGAGAACTAAAGAGATCTTCCCTAACATTGTGACAAACTCAGCTGACAGCAAAACGTACCCTGAAATTAAATTACTTATAGTCTTTGTTTATCCCACTTTGTAGGGACATTCGTATGTTTCTTTTAGAATTATTAATGTGTGTGGTGGGACGCTGCTTCAAACCATGCTGTCAGTGTTACCTGACATGCGTGTCGAAATACTCTGATAAAGCATGTCTAGCCCCAGTGGTTTCACATAATTGATTATGTACTTGTACTTTGAATCTGAACATTTTTTGTTTTTTTTATATTGCAATATTAATTTCTAATACGAATCATTATGTCACTGTGATAGAGCAAACTGTAAGATAGATTGTCAAGTGAAGCTACAAAACAGTGTGTATAGTATACTTCTGTTTGGGTTTTTTAAAAAGCAGGAGAGAGAAATACACCCGCACGTGCACATACATGGGTGTACACACAGAAGTAGAATATCTTTAAGACAAAGAGCTAATAATAGTGATTGAGAACTGGGAGTCAGTAATATGAGGAAGGCTTAATTTTCGTGTGCACGCACACATAGTGCACTATCAGATGCTTCACTATGTATGTTCTTTTTGTTTAGATTTTAGATTACACAAATAATCATATAAGAATGTCTTTGTGAAAATGTAAAGATCCATTTGCTTCCCAGATTCAATAAATACACTAACTTCATAATAATAAAGTTCAAAATAATTATTTATGTGGCTGTTAGCTTTTCCTGACATCTTGTAATTTATTTCTATCATTTGTCATTAAGACTGAATCCAGAAAATGAGTTTCAGGAATTCTTAACGTTTTTAAACGTTGAATATATGGTATTGGCTAAGATTGCCAGAAGCAGAAAGTGGAGAAGAGAAGGGCTAAAAATGAGTGTTTTGCTAATCAGTAGACTTTGGAATTTATTCCCCGTATGTCACACTGGTCGGTGATAGCATAGGTTGGAAGCCATGAGTTTAGTTTTCAGGCAGCAGATTTGAAGGGGAAAAAAAAGATAGGAACATTTGGAAAGATTGTATAGCAAGGCAAACCACACAGAGAAGTATATTTTTGGGCATGGGACTTGCGGACAGAAATAAAGAGAAAAGAAATAAAAGGCCGTTCAGAGAAAGGAAAAGGTGTGAGAAAAGATTAAACATCATGAATGCAATACTGTTTTTGGTTGTTGACTATTACATATTCCCTTCCTGCAATGTGGTAGAAGTATAATTTCATGTTAAAACTATAATCCTTGGTATTTATGATGGAATTAAAATAACTGCTTGATCAGAGTGAGAAAAATCAAAGTCCATTTATCAGTAATAAATTAGTACAGACTAAAATCAGGATAAAAAATTGCAACTGTTTGCCACATTTCTCCAAATGTGTATTTAAATTATCTTTGCTACTTGCACAGGTATTTATATTTTTAATTCCATCAGCAATATTTTTGTTTACAATGAAGAGCAAGAAATTAAATACTTAAAATATATCAATATATGTGATGTTTGTGTTTTCTTTGGTAATAGTTTGTTTTTTTAGTATTCTGCTAGACTTAGGTCCTGATTTGTAGTGTGCACTAAATTAATTAAATTAACATCAAGAAAAATTTGTTAAAATTTAGTTGTTTAGCTATGAAAGTATGAGCATATTGTTTATGTGCATATTCTTTATATAAAAGTGCAACCATTGATGGATGGATATTCGATAAAGCAAATATAGTAAAAATGTCAATTGTAGAATCTAGATGGTGGATAGAATCTGTGTGCTTGAACATTTTCATAATAATGTTGGAAAAAACAAACTAATGAAAAAGTTACTGTGAAATAAACAGATATGTTAATAGTAGAGTAATAATATACTTGACTTCATTTTATTGTGTACTGACTTTGAAAAATCTGAAACATTCTTTCTGTTAGTGGAATACCAATTTAGTAGTAGTACTAGTAGATATAAATAAATTATCTGCTCCTTTTTGATGGAAATTGTTTTGTTCTTACAAAGAGTGTTACTTGAACATAGTAAAGATATGTGAAAAAATTCTAAGGGTTGATAAAACAATTTTTTTGAGGTAAACAAATTATAGCAGACAAGGGTTTAGAAACTATTTAAAACTTTTATTCTTCTATTTTAGGGAATCTGGAAACATCAAAGCTGGATTAGAACATCTGGTAAGTTCTAATTTTCTCTTGAACATTTGCATCATCTTTGATATCTGCATTCTAAATGAACACTTTTGAATGAGCTTTGAATACCTTGTATTGAGAAAGTCAACCATTTCCCAAAGGGTCAGCTTACTGTTATTATGTGATGGCACTTACATTTTCATTTATCTTATCATTTCAAGGGAATTTAAATTTTTTTAAATTACTTTTTTTTTGATGTAGAGATGAAATAAAATGGATGACAATCCTTGGATTGATGATTGCTTTAATTATAAAAAAATGTTTGGTGTAGAATTTTTGGCATATCTTGATCTGACAAAAACAAGCTTGTGTTTTAAGAAAAACACAAATATTGCATGCATAAATATGGCATGTTTTTAGCAATTTAACGGCTTTGAAAGAAGTGCACAGCTTTGTTTTTCCTAATGTCTTTGCCTTATGAATAATTCATTGCTTTAAACTACATTCAGTTTAGAATATAAAATAATTGAGATGCAAAAAATTTGGTTTAAGTAAACATTTTTAAAGCATAAGTGAAATTCAAACTGACTGAACATTAAAATCTGTCCATTGATCAAGATATTAGAAAAAACAGTTGCATTGTAACAGGTCCAAAATTCATTGAACTTACCACAATGAGTGTTCATTACAACATTAAGTAGTTCATTTAAACAGAGCATTATAAAGTCATGCTCTGGTTTCTGGTCAAATCCAAATGTTGAATAATTAATGAGAGAGATTCTTTTGTAAATACACTCTAAGTACTTTTTTAATGCAAGACCTCATTCGTATTTCATATTGTAGCTTTGTTAACTATTAATGTGCTTTTGTTCTTCTCCCATAAAAGCAAACAGTAGTAGTAAGAGGCAGCTTCATTTTGACTTATTATAATACTAGGGTTCTAACGGATTTTTAGTTTTCTTTACTAGCTAACAAAAACTGAGGAAACTTAGACTTTTAAAAAATGATCCTAAAATTTAAAGGTAATTATTAAAAAGCAAGATATAGTAATCTAGTTAGAAAATGTGGACTATATATCAGTACTGATTAGAAGTAAATAAATAACATTGTTATTCTCATTATTATAAATTGTACCCTGAATCCCTGTTAATCACTTAATAATGGCACATATATTTAGGAAATGACATAAGGATGAAAAAGCTTAACACAGCAAATTTCAGTATCAGTTGGGGTTTTATAACAAGGAACAACACCTACCGGAGTGTCAAAATGAGCTGCCTTTTAGTTTTCTTGTAAATTACTTATTAAAAGGACTTTATACTTACTTAGTTCAGTTTTTTCAGTAAAAATGAGTTAGATTTTTAAAATTTCATATTTTTATACTTACTAGTATGATCTCATATTCAGTGACTATTTTGTGTGTTTATATTCCACTAGCAATCTTACGCAGCACTGGTTTTCTAATTGTGCCTTGGGCTGCCAGGAAGGCTCCTCAGAGCAGGTAGTGCTCCACGCTGCCTCCGCCCACTTTAGGCAGAATAGTTTGCTTTTGGTTATTTTGTAAAATTTTAAACTTTTAAAATAAGATTTCATCTGAAGAAAGAGTTCTCCAACTAAAAATTTAAAAGCCTTTGGTGAAGCTTAGCCGCTGATTAAAGTTCGGAGTGATTGCTAATTATTCTTTCCTATTCTCGAACCGAAGTTATGTTTCATTTTTATCTGAGTCATATACATCAGACATATTTCAAACATATTCATTTTAGGGGTGAGAGAGTCTATATAACGGATAGTGGGAAGTAGATGATTTTGATACATTTTATCTAAGTTGTACAAAAGACTGTAACTTAACATTGTAAAATTTTCTCAACTCTGAACTATTAATGATTATATGATTGCCTCACATAATACCACACACATATACAAACACATATATACTACACATACATACGTACATATTGCTTTGTGTACTAGTAATATTCAGAAAAGTCAGTGGTATTCTTCATAACAGCCGAGGAGGAAGTGAACTCAAGAATTTATTGGTTGAGCATTAGCAAGACCTGTCTAGCAGTTGTGGGCTCCTTAGGTTTTGTCTCTCCACTTTCTAACTGAGCAGATACTTGCAGCCCTTGCGACCCAGCACAGGTAGCCCTTCTTTGAATTAGCTGCACAGCCAAATACAATTAGAAGTATAACTTCTAATAGATTGATTTTATAAAATGTATGGAATAAACTTCAAATGAGAAGATCATTCCACACACTGAAATATTTCTTCTTTATGTAGCCTTTGCCTTTTCAAATTTATTATGTTCTATCGTTCCTTTATTTCTATGTTGCCAGCTTTCTTTGGTAACTGTCTAGCATGTTGTTCTTAGCTTAATGTACTGCCCAGCACCATTTTATTTAATTTTTTTCACCAACTTGTCTCCTACCCATAGAGCCAGTGTGTCTGCTTGAAGTTCTAGACAGAGTATGTGAAGTTTGGTACCCCATCACGACTGACGGTTCTTGCCGTATAATTTTAAAATGGAGATTTTCTACCTCTTCTGCTCCCCGCTTCTTAGCAGACAGCAATGTACTAAGGAAGAGCCTACCTTTCATTCTTATTTTTTTATCTATATATTATGAGCAAGGGCTAATGGATTTTTATTTTACTAAATAGGTTATCATTAATTACTTTCCGTATTATTTTGATGCTCAAGTTGTCCCCGATTTGTCTAGGGAGTATGCTTTCAGACATGGCTGCTGGGTCCTTTAGACATACCCCATCTTTTTGTTTTTTTTAAGTGCTCCCTATATTCTGGCACAACAGTGTAATCCAGGCTCTTATACCTCCTCTGCCCCACTCCCAGAGTCAGGCATTTCTTCAAATTACCATTTCATTTTAGAGTCAAATAGTATTTACAAGTCCAGATCTGACTTGTGATGTGCTCTTTGTCTCTGGGTTTTCATTATTTCTAGGACCTTTGAGTGCTAGATTAGCTAAATAGGTGGGTAGGTAGGTAGGTAGGTATTTTTAAGAAATTAAGTCATAATAATACTTTCAACTTTAATCCAAACCACAAAATTCTTCCTTGCCCCCCATTTCATATTTGTAATTCTCTTCGTTCAAAGTGAGAACCCCGACTCCTAACATCAATACATTTATCCAGTCATGTAATCCACATAAAACATATAGTTTCAAAATTGCTACAACCTTACCTTTAAAAAATAAATTTAATAAAAAGAGCCCAAGATTCATTTGAGTTCTTTTCCTCCTAGGGTGTAGTTAGGTTATTCATATGAAATATAGTTGCATTCATTTGTTTCTGTTTGCATTGAGTTTTAGGTGATTTGGTTTTGGGGTTTTTTTTTATTTAATTATATATTTGAATATCTGTACTTCAACATACTTCTGAAAGTCCAAATATTATATACAGTGATGCTCTCAGAGAGGTAGCATTCCCTTTCTAGCTCCTCTACTCCTTGTAGGCAGCCAACTTTTAACATTATATCCTGGGACTTGCTCCATAATTACTGTGTGTGTCATTATATTTACTGTATTTCTTTTTGTATTTGGCTGTGTCTTCTTTATTATGGATATGAGATTTCAGCCTATTTGCATGCCCGCCATGCTTTCATAGATGCTGGCAGAATACATGAGATTCTTGGGCCAGAGACTAAGTACTTTATTATAAATAGTATGAAAGGTAGTACATAGGGCATGGTTGTATAGGTTCCCCTTGACCTCCATGTCCCATGGGGTGATGCTGCACACCCAGTAGGTTTGTGTATTAGCTAAATGACTCCAAGTTTAAGAGGTCTTTAAGGACCTTAAAGAACACCTGCCCAAAGTTTCCCCAGGAGTAAGACATTGTCTTTTATTATCCTACTTGTGTAATAAAACTGCCTTCTGCTCCATGGGCAGGTTCTATTTCTGTCTTCCGAGACTGTTGGCTATACAAAACATCGTTGAAAGGCAGTTCTGAACAAAAGCCGATAGCTTATGTAAGATGTATAGGACATTAGGGAGAATTGTCTCTGAAGTTATTATTATTAAATTTTGGAAGGATTGCATTTTTTTTCTAGTGGTTACATTTGTATTTAAATCTTTTATAATGCTTTTTAATTCCCATATTTCTACTTAACCTTTTAAATGGCATCCTTGACTCTCATCTCTTACGTTTAATAGCCAATGCTCCTATGGCACTTTCCCTTATTCCTTTTCCTCACATCTCTTCTTTCTGAAATCTTGCTGCTTTGTTAGAATATGCGTATGCATACCATTCTTCCACCCATGCTGTCACCTGGTTTTAGAGTCAATTCTAAAATTGACCTTATTAAATATTTACATCAGTTTGTTTACTGATATTTAACCACTTATTTCCTGTTTGTCTAAAACTCACCCACTAATCTATTTCTCAGGAAGAACTCCTGGGTAGAGTATTCCCTGATATCTTGCACATTCCAAGCTGTTTTTCTATGGCCTTGTCACTTGAATAACAGGTTAACTAGACATGAAATCCTTGGCTTACAGTTTCTTGACTTTCTTAAAAACGTTCTGCTGATGTCTCTGGTATCAACCCTATTTTCTTATTTTCTTACCCTTATAGAGAATTTTATTACTTTTTTTTTTTTCCTTAAAGGCATTGCCATTTTTTACTTTCCTTTTTTTAAAAAAAACAACAAAAACCTAGGCTAATTCTCAAAGCTGGTTGTTTTTGATTAATTTGATTGGGCTTTCTCATATGTAGACTTAAGTTTTCTCATTTACAGAAATAATTTTCATAGATTATGGTATTAAATATTAGTTATGTTCCTTTTGTTTCCTTCTATAGGGACTCCAGTTATTTACATATATATATTCTATATAGTTATATATATAAAGCCTTTTTTTGCCATCTTTTTCAATTCCTTTCTCTGTTACTCTTTTACTACTTTACTTTGTTTTCATTCTCTTGGTTATTTTCCTAGTTTTCACTTTCTTTTTTTATTTTTGTTCAAATTTATTTTTCCTTGGACATCTTATAATTTATCCTTCATTTCTGAAATATTTTTTTCTCCCATTTGTTTTTACTTTTTTAATAGCTGATTTTAGGTTTTCTTTTTGTTATTCATCCAAATGAGTCTTGTCCTTTGTGGCTGCTTTTGGGGAGAGAATTTTTATCTACTGAAACTTTTCTATTTGCCTTTTTTTTTTTTTTTTGTAACTTCTTATAGCAACTTTATATTGTGGTGATTTGATCTCTCTCTCTCTTTCTGTCCCTCCTTCCCTTTCCTCCCCTCACTCCCTCCCTTCTGCCTCTGTTCCTCCCATCCTTCATTTTTAAAATCATGATTTTTTTAGCTAGGGTTCCTAGTTCAAGGGTGCCCTCTTCTGACTGCACTATAGAGAAGTGCAGCTTCTTCAGTGGATGATGATGGTAAAGGCAGGAACAAAGGGGCTGGCATGTCTTGTTTCCTTTTAGTTGTTTGTTTCTTTTTTCTTCTTTCTTATTATTACCATCTATTATATTTATCTGATTTTCTTTCAGAAGTAAATGCTTCCTGAGGCAACTACTTCTGGTCCAATTCACTATCACGTTTCTTCCCTTTAGCTGGTGCTGTAATAATACGAGTATGAAACCTATGTTCACTATTTTGGCATTTAGTGTAGTAGTGCTTTCTTTTTCTGGGGATGATTTTGGTTGTGCTTCCACTTACGTGTTAAACTTACAACTATTATCAGAGGTGAGGTCTATCTAAATTTTTACCTCAAAAGAAAAATCCATAATGGAAAATTGTTGGAAATCAGCATAGACCAGGCCTTGAATTTGAAGGAGTTCTCCCGCAGGAATTCTGCAGGAATCGTCAGCAAGTTACACATAAAACATCTTAAGGGCTCAGTGCCCATATCTCTTTAAAGACTTAGAGTGAAGGAATGAAAACACTGCTTATAATGTACTTAGATTTTATAGTGAACCTTTTATTTGATGAAGAATCACATGCAGATTAAAGATGTTTGATATGACCCCAGTATTTGTTGACACTGAAAGACTGAAAAAGTGGAGGTAGGTGGTTATTAGATGGTGATGTTGCTCCTGACTTTTTATTTATTTATTTTTTAATAATGATGCTCTAAAAGTATGGAAAATTGACTTTAACATCTTTTCTGTTACATGTAAGGCAGCTGACTCCATATTTTTCCACCATCTTTGTTTTAAAATTCTGGATAATATAAAGAATAGAAGCACTTATTGAACCACTGAATAGGGATTAAAATGTTCACTTTTTAGAATGTTTTTAATGCAATCAAGGAAGAGTGATGTTATTAATATGCATTTTTATTTTTGAAATTATGAAAACATACAGGAAATAGAGCTTTGCCATTTTATTACAATACAGCTCTTACTGTTGGCAATCTATAAACAATGCTGTCCTTTCTTCTTGGGAGAGGGATTGAGATTAGAGTATATTAGATTGACCTATATGAAATATTGTCACTTTTAGGTCAACACAGTTTTTTGAATTGTTTTCTGGCTTCAAAGAAGGACTGTCGCGCCTTGTCCCCTTTGGCAGAGAATGAAGGGACTCACCCAGATTGGTGTGGTGTTTCTACAGCTTCCCTTGTTCTCTTCTGAAAAGTCAGGTGATTGGAGGAGGGCTGGGGTTAGGCGGGCATGGTGGTGTAGGTCAGTGCTCCTTTATCTTCAGTGTGCACATGAGAAACCTAAGGATATTGTTTAAACATCGGTCTGGTTGTCTGGGTCTGGGGTGGGCCTTGAGATTATGCATTTAGCAAGCTTTCATGTGAGGCTAATGCTGCTGATCCAGTGACCACCAGGAGGAAAAGTACATCAAAAGGCATTGACTTGAGCAACAAGTGTCCAATGAACACCTTCTGCTTCTTATGAAAAATCTAGATGCTTCCCCCATGTACCCATTGAGTATGTTTCTGCAACCTGTAAATAATTTGCTGGTCATTCATAAACCCAGAGAGCTGGACACTCCACAGGTTTATACAGGGGCAAAAAGTCCTTTGCCTTACTCTAGAAGAATAACAGGACAATTGTTTTCTTTATTTTGGTTCTAGATCTTAAGTTGTATATTTTGGGGCAAGGCTGGGCACCAGGACCAATAATACCTCATTTAGCCTTAGATGTGAAATTAAATAATTGATGATAAATCTTTTAGTAAAAAGGATCACAATGTTTACAACTTTAAGTGGGATTTGCTTTCTATTAATAGCTGAATAACAAAAGAACTCTGGAGCCATACCTGTGGGTTTTTTCTCCCCACAGAGCCCTTATTTATGTTTCTTATATTGTATAACATTTGAGAGTGATGACCCACTTGTCCTTGTGGTCAGGCAACACAGTCTGACCATTTTAAGTATTGAAAAGCAACTGTCATTAATAGCTTGTTTAGCCTGTCGGTGGTTTGTAGAATACAGTTGCTGCTTGCCAGAAATGTAGGCAGGGCCATTGCTATTACATGCCCATCAATAACACTACATACAGGTTTAGTAAAAGCCCTTTCCTCTTTGTTTTAGGTTATTTTGCATAGAACTTGCAAACAAAAGTGTTGCATTTCAGTTTGCAGGCTAAAGATTTTATTTAACACGAGTATAAGCACATTAATATATTATTGTCACACTTTTGAGGATTCGGTTAACATAACATGAACTATAAAATGGAAATGGAGGTTATGAACCCTATTCTAAAGCCTCTTGTCTTTCATCTGTTGCATTTTTAAATACCTGTTTTACTTTAATATTTTCCCACTATATTCAGAAAAAAATGTTCTTGACATTTGTCCAAATGAGTTTGAAAATATAATTATCTCAAAATATACTGACATTACTTGTATACTCTATATATTTATTAAACACTCATGAAAAATGTTTATTACCTCGTATACTATTTAAGGACCTCAACATAATAGATATCTCCTCCCAACATTTTAATTAATTTTTCTCTCCTAAGCCAATATATATTTGAGGTTTAGGGTGAATGTGCACATTAAAACAGACACTTTTCTCAAACTGTGATCATGAGATAAAACAGCGTGAAGTTTTTCTTTTTTTCTGGAAGATCAGTTCCATAAATCTTTTTGTGTTTTAACAAACGAGTGCGTCCCATGAATGTGTGAAAATTAAAATACCTTTCACGTGGATTAAATGTTAATGTCATATTGCTGTCCTAATTTCTTAGGCAGTTTTCAGCTCTTCAGCCTGGGACCAGGTCACGTTCCATTCGGAGACAGCAGTGCAATTGTCAGTGATCCATTTCTCTGACACGTTTTGGTCAGTTACAAGTTTATTAAAAATTGCTTCTGCAATGAATTATTAATAAATATTATCCAGTCATCCAAACAGCATGAATTGGGACCCCTTTTTCTACTTCCCTCCATTTCCTCTCTTCCAAAGAAAGCTCTGCTTGTTGCATTTTTAAGACATAGTGATGTGGGAAGCAAATGGTAGCCAGTTAGCTTTTAAAAAAACAAACAGATAACAAGGTGTCATGCAATTTTCATGATACCACAAATAGTCTCAGATTTATATTTAATCTAGATATAATTTATGTTCTGACTCTTATGCTCATGTGCTTACTAAAGCTTTCTAAAATAAAACTAAATATTCTAAGAGCATTAAATAACCTCCATCCATTACTCAGGAGTGTGAAAGTCAAACCTTCTTTAAACCACTA